>NW_020956042.1:0-4838 GCF_003031625.1 Empidonax traillii
AAAAAGAGAAAACCCCACAACCTACTAAACACTGCCCAGGATGGAGAAAATTCAGTCCCAAATGCAAAATGATTTTGATGAAGAATTTCTGGGAGGTACCAGAAAAAAACATTTTTGAAATGGCTAAGATACTCTGCTGTGGTCAGATGTTGTGTCTGCAGTGACAGACATTCTGCACAAGCCAAAATGAAACACTACATAATGTTCTGAGCTAAGGAAATGGACAGTTAAAAATCAATCTCTATCTCACATTCTCAGCTCTGAATCTGAAAATGACAGCTATTATCCAGATTTACATTTTATCTCAGCTAGAATAAAGCCAATAAATCACTGGGCTTTTGGCTGCTCCGATAATTACAATGTGAGTGGCTAGTATGAGTTGCACTGGGGGGAGACGCTTTCAGAGGGTTAGAGCACAGAGTGAAAAGACTGACAGTGAAAAATGGGCTTGATTTCCTTGTGTGGAAGAGAGCTTGTGACATGCAAATCACTGAACACAGCAACCTATGCTGAGACCCCTCAGCCTCCCTCATCAAATACGCAGACAAGGTAAGTACGTGTGGTGAAACATCTTTACAGAGCTGATATCTCAGTGAACAACCTTTTGGTTTAAGGGGACAGTGGATTTCTAAATGGTATATTAAAAAATAGTCTCATGTGTCTTTGCCAGAAGTGATTTCATCATTGTCACTGTCTTCAATATAGCTTACTAGTTTGTTTGTGTGCAAATAGAAACATTTTGAAATCTAAATTCTCTATTAGGATTAGTTTAATATACACTCCTAATCATATCTACGTATCAGATTTTTAAGTAGCAAGAAGGAAGGATGACCAGAAGGAGGCTGGAAGGAGGACCAAGGAGACTACAGGCCTATCAGCCTGACCTCAGTGCCTGGCAAGGTTATGGAGCAGATCATCCTGAGTGCAATCACACAGCACCTACAGGATGGACAAGGGATCAGACCCAGCCAGCACAGGCTTAGGAGGGGTAGGTCCTGTCTGACCAACCTGATCTCCTTTTATGATCAGGTGACCCTCCTGCTGGATGAGGGAAAGGCTGTGGATGTGGTCTATCTGGACTTCAGCAAAGCCTTTGATACCGTCTCCCACAGCATAATCCTGGAAAAGCTGGCAGCTCACGGCTAAGACAGGGGCACTCTGTGCTGGGTTAAGAACTGGCTGGAGGGCCAAGCCCAGAGAGTGCTGGTGAACGGGGCTGCATCCAGCTGGTGGCCGGTCACCAGTGGTGTCCCCCAGGGATCAGTACTGGGTCCAGTTCTGCTTAATATCTTTACTGAGGATTTAGACGGAGTGATTGAGCCCACCATTAGTAAATTTGCAGATGACACCAAGTTGGGAGGGAGTGTCAATCAGCTGGAACAGACTGGAGAGATGGGCTAATTCCAACAGGATGAGGTTCAACAAGGCCAAGTGCCGGGTCCTGCACTTTGACCACAACAACCCCCTGCAGTGCTACAGGCTGGGCACAGAGTGGCTGGAGAGCAGCCAGGTGGAAAGGGACCTGGGAGTTTGGATTGACAGGAGGCTAAACATGAGCCAGCAGTGTGCCCAGGTGGCCAAGAAGGCCAATGGCATCCTGTCCTGCATCAAGAACAGGGTGGCCAGCAGGAGCAGGGAAGTGATCCTTCCCCTGTACTCTGCACTGGTGAGGCCACACCTGGAGTATTGTGTTCAGCTCTGGGCCCCTCAGTTCAGGAAGGATATTGAGGTGCTGGAGCGGGTCCAGAGAAGAGCAACAAGGCTGGTGAAGGGGCTCAAGCACAAGTCTTACGAGGAGAGGCTGAGGGAGCTGGGGTTATTTAGGCTGGAGAAGAGGAGGCTCAGGGGAGACTTCATCACTATCTACACTTACAACCTGAGAGGAGGTTGTAACCAGGTGGGCACTGGTCTGTTCTTCCAGGCAACTATCAGTAAGACAAGAGGGCATCATCTCAAGCTCTGCCAGGGGAGGTTTAGGTTAGATATTACAAAGAAATTCTTCACAGAGAGGGTAATCAGGCATTGGAATGGGCTGCCCAGGGAGGTGGTGGATTCTCCATCCCTGGAGGTATTTAAGAAGAGACTGGATGTGGCACTGAGTGCCATAGTCTAGTAACTGTGGTGGTAGTGGATCAAGAGTTGGACTTGATGATCTCAGAGGTCCTTTCCAACCCATCTGATTATATGATTCTAAGAAATTTATTTATACACATTTCTCAAGTGTATTTGGATAAAGACATGATCCATATGTTTTTAAGTCTGTACTGCATAACTGCTCATTTCATCCTGTAACAAATTCTTTCCTTCCTCAAACATTAATCATGGTTCTGTTTTACAACAAATGTAAGGCGTGTTTCACAGCTTCTCTCCATAATTGTCCTGGCTCCCAGTCTGAACTGCATTTTCCACACTGTTTTCCTGCAGGACAAAAATGTTAAAATAGAAGAATTAGCTTTATTGTTCTATATGATTATCTAGTTCATACTTTAAAATTCCAAAATATGTTACTAAATGAAAAAGGAAAAGTAAATAGACATAAATATCAGAGTACTATTTTTCAACAGCTCTACTCCTAACCTTTTATGAACTGCCTTAATTTTATGCAAACAAACCTGAAAATAGGTATATTTTTATGACTACAAATTTGATAAAACATTTTAAACACATCTGATAATTCATCTAGTTGAGCTTGTCTTGGGCAGCCACAACAGTGGGATGTCCCTGTTGTCACAGTAGAGATATTCTATTTGTCAGATACAATGACTCATTATAATTATACATTTAGGTATTGTTGATTATATATTTCATTAAGTTGCTTTCTCTTTATGCTTTTTCTGTTGTTATTGTTCTTGCTGTACTTTACTACATTACATATGACCAACTTTTACTCTTTTTATAATAAAAAACACTTCTGGCAGTGACTGCGGATACAGCTGTTTATTCCTACCTTATTTCTTTCTGTTTTACAAGGACTATGGGAAACACCAGAAATCCATCAAGAAATGTAGCAGGTATACATTCAACTGCAAAAACTGTAGCAAATTTCTTTTTAGTGTTGAATACAATATGATATCAGCATCGGTTTGTTGTATGAAAAGACAATAAATATTTGCAGAGCACGTCAGGTAAAAATCTGCACTAAGGTAAAGAATAAGTGTGTAGATCTCTCCAGTCTACTTGAAAAGATCATTAGTAAATTAAAAAATATTTGCTTCTGTTGTGGTATTAAAATATTTTTATAAAAAAAGGGGTCAAGCATCAAATGTGAAAGTTCTGCATCTTTGCTGAGATTATACACACAAAATCTCTGTAGTAGTTAGAACTGGATGAGATCATACTAATTGTAATAGAAGATAATAAACCAGCTAAGCTATAGGAATCTAAGACAAGAACATGAAATAATGCCATTACAGAACTACTTGAATATCAAGTAGATATGATAAAAGAGAATGATAAAACTGAGAAGAGGAAGAGTCCTTAGCTAGGATGGAAAGGGGAAAAGGTTGAAACATAGCAGAAGACGTGAGAAAGATAGGCTTTATAGAAAGAGAGGATTAATTGTGCTGAAACAGGAAATAATGTTAGACTTAAATATCATGGTAAAGAGCATCTGGGAGCCAGACCAGAGTAGGTAAAAGAAAAAATTGTCCTTGATCCTTCTGAGATCTTTATTTGCTTGAGTACAGTCATGATGTATTCAGTGCTGAGGCACATAAAAGATTAAAAACTTTGGAGCAAAATACAGAGAAAGCGCCTCCGCTCCTTGTCTCTTTGAATTTTACACAGAAGAAATAAAATAGACAAACAACAGAAAAACACTGGCAGGCATTTGTATACACTACTGCCTGAATGAACAGTTTCTCACTCCTTTGTTAGATCCTTTTGTAAGGACAGATATAAGAATAATAGTTTTTTTCTTCATTTCTGGAAATTATTAAATAGACTCACAAAAATAATCTAGGTTGGAGGTGATTTTAAATGTCATGTGCTCCAAAACTCCTCTTAATATCTGGTCATATTACATCAGATTGCTCAGGGTCTTATACAGGTTTTTAATATGGTAAAAGGTGCAGATCCCTCAGCCTCTCTGGACAGATAGTTCCAATATTTAATTACTGGCTTTGTTTTACTATTCACTTAGAATTTCCATAGTTTCAACATGTGTCTACTATTGTCCTTTCACATGCACCTCCAAAAAGCATTTGCCTTCATCTCTGCTACACTTTATTATTAGGTCATTGTAGATAGCCATAAATTCTTGCCTTCACTGTGCTTTTTCAGGAGTTGTACAGTCCCAGCTCTCTCAGCTTCTCCTTGTATGTCAAGCACTCCAGGAATCTTGTTGGCCTTTCAGCATGTCAAATGTATTTCTTAAACTGTGTAGTCCACAGTTAGATGAATCTGTACACAATAGGCAATATGATATGAAATCATATTCCCCAGAAAGATTTCCAAAACCAATGCGGTATGCACGGAATGAAACCAGTATACAAAGAACCTCAACAACTCCTAACTGATAACTCATTTACAAAAAAACCCTAATGGTTTCACCCATTAGTAAAAGTAGAAATAGCAGCAGTAATAGAAAACAAAGTATATTCTCTACTCTGTATTAATTGATGAATTTTGGATTTAATTTTCTAATTTAATAAGAGATCTCTTTTCCTTTTGTTTCCTAGCTTCTTAATTAACCTACTTTAGAATAGAATAAAGAATTTTGACTTACACATTAACTCCATAGATATGGATATTCTAGGGCCACAAATGTAATATATTCATTACTGGGAATATACATCACGCTAAATAGGATGAAATTATTAAGAATATTTATAGTGTTA
>NW_020956042.1:6303-78851 GCF_003031625.1 Empidonax traillii
GGAAATAGGTTTTGTGTCCAAGAATTTTCTGTCTCTTGCTGATAAAATGATAAGACAAGTTCAGAGATAATAGAAATCACAGAACTCCAAAACCTAAACCAAGTCAGTTTATACCTCTTGTAACTGAGGATATCATAGCCAAGTAGGACAAAGTGATGATGTTGTATCAACATCTTGTGACCTTAAATGTGTAAACAAATCATTTTATATAGAATTTATAAGAACTCTTCTGAATATTTCAATCATGTTTTTATGCAGAAAACATGACATTTCAAGATTACTTTTATATTTTTCTTTCTTCTGAAATCACTATCATTTTTTAAACATGGACTCTATTTCTGATAAATAACTAGATAAATAGAAGTGTGGTTAAAGAAAATTTGTAAGAATTAGAAAATCACTCTTTTTCATCTTTATATTAAATTAAAAAAAAATAAAAAAAAAAATAAAGAAATAAAAATATAAAGGTTTCTATTCAGGAATTCCAAAGTTATTATTTTCCACAAATGGAAGTTCCTTTTTTATATTAAGATGAATTTCCTCACCCCTTTCATTATGGTGTATGTGCAAGCATCAGAAAAATCCTGTTATTGCTGCTTGTCAGATTTTTTTATTATCCCCTTAGGAGCACATAATACCAGAATTTCCTGCTGCATCCAAATAAAGATATTCTGAACAGCAGTACTCTAAGGTATATATTTTTCTCACACTGAATAAGCAAGAAAAAAATTAATGGAATTATAATCAATTATTTTGACTACCAATTTCCTTGAGTGCGGTTGAGCTGAGTGAGTAATTTGCAGTGAATCATTCATGGTATTAATTTCCCTCCTTTTCTACTCACAGAAGATGCACAGGCCATTCCTAGTTTATTTGAATTTATTTCTATCTAGAACAGAATCCTTCTGAAACGTGGAAGAACAACAAAATTTCTGTCTGTGGAGCTGTACATTATAAATATACTCACAAAGGTTCCGAATCAATATGGATTAATAACACTCATCCAAAATTCAATCTCAGATATTTTAATCTCACCAGTAATTTTATGTACATGAATAATAATATGTAAAATACAATTGAAATACTCATATGCACAAAATTGAATATGTGCACAAAAACATACTGGACTAGCACTCACACCCTGGGCCTTGTAGCACTGTAATACAGCATTATTTCTCCCCTGGTCCTTTGCAATCCACTTTCCGTCAGGAAAACCACCTTCAATTACTGAAAATACCTTGCTATGCATCATTAGATAAATGCGTTTTTAATAAAGAGAATCCAGGTGTACTAGTAAAATACTATGATTGAATACCTTTAATGTCTCAGCTTCATTAGGCAATGACAGGCTGTCATGCTCTTTTCTTATTTATTCTGGTTGAGTTGCCATCCGTTTCCTGTGGCTATTATTGATGACAGATCATTTATTACTCTATGAGAATACAAATATGTTTCCATCATTGTCTTATACATTTTCCCAACCCCACAGATTTTTAACTTAGAGCTCCACATGCTCCCTTGAATAATAATATAAATAATTATAATAAAAAATACATATTCCTCATTCTTCTAACTGAAACACAACTTAAACACATGCAAATACAGAATTAAGGATTAAGTTCCTAGCCATGTTTCAACAATATTTCCTTTTGAAATTATTTTAATATTTGATACTTTCTCAATTGATAGTAGCAAGCTAAGGCTTCACCTTTTTATTCACATTAAGCTGTTTGACTTTTCTACTGAAATTAAAAATGTGAATGTGACAATAAGAATTCCTATTCAGAGGAAGATTAGTGAAGGACAAAAGAACTATAGATCCTTCTTAGAGAAAAAATTTTTTTCCCACAGTGTCTGCGATGTTATTCATTACTCTCCATAGATACTGCTGCAGTAATGAGTGGCAAATTTAGCATATGAAAAAGATAATTTCAATTATATTTTTCTTTACATTAAAGTTAATTTTAGCTTAGAATATAAAAATATAAGCCATCTACTTCATGACAGTAAAAGCAATACTGATTGCTTTAGAAGGTAAGGAACTGCCATCCAGCTTTCAGTGTTTACAAATAATGGAACAACTGGCCATTCAGTCTACAGTGTCCTCCAAACAGTTCTACACAGAAAGTTGGATTAAATCATGATTCCTAAAGTTAATGTTTTTAACCTTCTCTGAGTTTTCTCACTCAGAAGAACTGTTAATTATTTTTTTTATTACATAGATTATGAAATGCTATAAGGAAGGATACCTTTTTTTACATAAATCTGGAGTGTATCCAGTGGGAACTTTTCACTTTCTAAAAACTTGTGGAGAAGAAGGTAAAATGTGACCTAATCTGATGGCTAAATTTGTTTTGGTATGCTGTTTCTGTTCGGCTGTGGGATTTAGTATCCAGGTATCAGAGTGGGGCATTTGCTTGTTGAGTCTAAACGTGATATGTGCCTAGAAACAGTTCAGTGGGAGGCTACATTGATTAGGCTGATGAACTGTGATTTGTTTACTCTTAATGCCATCAAATTACACTCAAGTGGGATGGTGGCAGCAACTTCTTTCTCTTCTTCACCTACACATGAAAAGAAAGACACAGTGTGATGAGCTCTGTTCTGAATAACCAGGTACTACTGGAAAATGAGTACTGATATCTCCTCCACCTAGTGAAGGGGACTGCGTGAAAAAACCACTATTCTACCATTTATAGCCATGTGTATTAATACCAAAACTCCTAATGCATGAAGAATAAACCAATCCAGCCCAAAACTTAATCCATCTGCCTACATGGATTAATTCTATCTCTGAGGTTGAATATCACTGCAATAAATTATTAGGATGAGGTTTCTTCTTCTAGAAAAGATTATCCAAGTCTCTAAACTCTTCAGAGTTTATTTTAAGCATTCTACATCATTGAATTTCACCAAAATAAAAATTATGTACTAGTACACAGCTATCCTGAAGTCACCTTCAGAGAAATTCCGCAGTGGCCAAAGAGGAAAGTCCTGATGCCCTGAACATCAGTATTATCACAGTCTAGTTATGCTGTAGCTGGCACTTCATTTTACTACTAATTAATGAAGCACAACAACTTAAACTCTATGCCACAATTGCCAAGCTAATTACATACTCCTAATTTCAGCACCTGATGAAATAAGTGTTCCCTTGTCTTGTGAAAATAGCTAATTTAACTTGCAGGAGATAGCTGAAACATTAAGAGACTGATTCATTGTCATGTATGCAGATGCAATGCTCCCATTAAATGTACCAGGAATACTACAGATCAGTAAAATCTACCTTAAATAATTAAAAACAAAATCCAACAAAGCAGGGACAGAGTAATATATGCCCACAGCTTTTATATTTTTCATTAAATGAATAGACAACAATGTACTTTTCATGTTCTGAACTTATGTGTTGTAAGGGTCTGGTGAGAAATATTTTTCAGCAGCAAATTTAATTGCCATTTTGAACTGATGTTATTTTCGGAGCATAGTTTCTGTAATTTCTGCTTATTTGGAAAGTCATCTTTCTGCTGAATCTGCACAATGAAAATTACAAGTCTTCATAAGATACTATACTATTCCATTTTGTAAGAGTAATTTTTTAAAATTAATTTTCCTTGAACATATAAAAATTCATAAAAAGTGGAACATAAAAGTTATTTACAAACACTTACAGATAACATGGTAAAACCTCATTTCCCTATGAAAACCAGATAAAAATGTTGTGTTTGAGTGTTCAGTGTATTTTAGTAAAACGTCTTGAAGAATTCCACTGTTTAGAGCAGCAAGTTCTCTTGTTGTTTTTCTTCTGCAAAGTCAACAGCTCATGTTCTTAAAATAGAAAAATAAGCTCTATGATAAAATAGTCAGTTCTTTTGACTTATTCTACTAAGAAAGAAAACCATAATTTTTTAATTGTCATATTCACTTAGGTTTTCAGCTCCCTTCAGTACACTTTAGAACAACAGACCTGACTGTGAAATGAGTTGCTTGTGAAGTAAAATATTTTGTGAGGCTTTGCTTAAGGCTTGGTTATGTCTGCCTTCCCTTGTGATCTACTTTTTAAAGTCATGTACTATACATTTGCTGTTGCTAAACCTTCTCTGTACAGCTAAGATAAAGGAGTGCTGTTGTTGTTGAAGGGTTACTCACATCCTTCTCCCTTTGTTTCCTTAATTCTGAATAAGCAATATTTTATTTTACTGTCCCTTATCTCACTGCTTATATTCTGTAGGATTAAAAAAATCAGTAGAGGTATAATACATATTCAGGCAAGAATTCAAGTTTTGGTTTATGAATTATAATAGCTGTCACTAACTCCAGAATCAAACATGAAGTGTGCTTTCAAATACACTCCTTTGTTGTATTGGGTCAACCTTATTCCAGCACACAATGATTTTGAATTATCAAGACACTGAGGGTAAGATTAAATTAATGTTATCATTAGGTAAACAGAAACAGTATATTTTCTTTATGTACTATCATGTTACTCACATATTTTTAATAAATTGCAAAACTAAGTTACTAAATAATGCTACTGATTATTTATCTCAGTTATGCTGACATCCCTGGTGTTGAGATAATAGCTTGTCAAGGGGTGCCATCATATTTCAATTTACCTCAAAAAATTTTTCATGTCTTCATACACTGTGTAAGGAACACAGCTGTTTAACACTGGTTGATTATGGAATTACAGATCAGAATGCATCACCTGTAAATGTGTAAGTAATTTAAGGTGCCTGCTCTTCAGTGGCATTTCAGACACTACTTATGAGCCATTATGAAATGAGTATTCTTAAGCCTGTAGACATTGCCATGCATGACAGAGTTTGGACCTTTATAATCTTTCTAATTTCATAGGTTTCTACACATTAATGAAGTGATAAAATGAACACTTTTCTGCTTCAAGACTCTTCTGACTAGAGTTCTGCACAACCTTTTTTATTACTTTGCCTTTAGTGATAGTCAAGTTGCACCATCCAATAAATAGGCACTGAAAGCTCATCCTAGTTTGCAGTTACACATCAAATATGTACACATGCAGAAAAACAACTCAACAAAACAAAATATGACAAATCACACCCCCTGAAAGAAAGAAAGAAAGAAAGAAAGAAAGAAAGAAAGAAAGAAAGAAAGAAAGAAAGAAAGAAAACCAACAACAAAACCCCACTGAAATCAGTGCAGTTGTGGTGGTACAATAGATGCATAGATTAATTGGGGAGAATAATACATTATGAACCAGTTGGAGCCTGAAGACTACACTTATGGCAAGGACTGTTTCCTGTGACCCTTTGGTACCTATTAATTTATAAATATATACTTGTATGTGGTGACTAGATATGATAATGTTCCATAACTTCTTTTTGCTATATTGCCAACAGTAAGTGGTTTTGATAGGGAGAATAATTAATAAGCAGATTTTGGACATAATCCCTGTATGAAAAGAAATAAAAACATTGTCTGTTTATTCTCTCTTTGAACAGTTTTATGTGTCAGGTAATATTTCCATATTTTTAGGCAGTATTTCCTATATATGATTTTTAAGATTTAATTTTAGAAACAATATAGTTAAAAGTCTACGATCCATGAAGAGGTATTGAAATTCTGTTAGGAAATTCAAAATATAAGATAACCTTGAGAGTATATGAGCTGGGTGCATATAATTAATATCTCAGAAACAAAGTACTTAATTTAATTTATTAATTATAACAGTGAAACATTGTAGCTAGTCCTGACAGTCTAATTGCAGGGACATTTTGTTCATCAGTATATAATTCCTATTGTTGGATATAGATAATATTCCCCAGAGAAAACAGTTGATCTTCTCTAAATGAAATGAGCTTCTAGAAGGAAAACATAAAAGATTAAGTGAAATAAGGACTAAACTATGTTTCAAACACTAGTCTGCTTGATGTTTGAAAAGTAAGGAAAAATTATTTTGTTCTAAACTAATACTAATAAGCAAAGACTTATATTTCCTATAATATGATTTCAAATTTAAACCATAAGTAAATGTACTGCCATAGCTCATGAGATACATGCAGAGGGGACAACACTATGAGAAAAAACATATGCTGTGAACATGAATACAGAAGATATGCAGTAATTCTTGTTTCCGGATTCCGTATTGTGCAAATTAAATACTCATATTTTTCTATGTTGTTAAACAAATAAATAACTTATATTTGTCTTTCTCAAATGTCTTATTTCCCAGTATCATGATGCTAATTCAGACACTGAAGTTGCAAATTAATTGAACAATGTTTTATTTCTAAATGTAGGCTTTATTTCAGAGGATGGAGAAATTTAAAGAATATCAGTTAAAAATACTGAGATGCCCCATCCTACTTGGGCAAATGCGGTTTCTGGGAGATGCTGAATATCTTTGCTAGAATCAACTGGTCTTTAGATAATACAATATCTGAAAGATCAGAATATGACATTTTGAATAATTAAAGTCTAATCTGGGCAGGGGGTAAAATGTCATCTTTACTCTCTCCTAACTGTTTTTTTTTCTGAAATATTTATTAAGTGCCTAAAATTATTTTCCAGTGTCAGATTTTTTTTTTCCTAAAAATAATTTCTTTTATTATATAGAAATATTGGTTTATATGCTTTTTTTCAGGTTGTCTACAACATCTAAAAGTACAGTAAGACTGTCTAGATCAAAGTGAGGTAAAATTTAAGGCCCAACTTCATCCTACTTACCATTTGATTATCTGTACATCAGAAGTCTGAGCCTAGGCAATCTGAAAAGTTACCTAGATGTCTCAATTCTACTTCACAAGATATAGATTTTCTCCAGCTTAAGGTGAGAAGTATTTAACAAGTCGTGATTTAGAGGTAGGAGAGAAATACCTAAAGAGGTCCAGTGCCTGTTTAAGGTAAAATACGTTCCTCATCATCCACAAATGAGAGAATTAGAACCTAAAACTTTCCAAGAAGAAAGTTCTAGCTGCAGGGCCTTAAGGGACCATTTTTGGACCATACTTCTTGTCATCATTGTAACTATACAAAGCAACAAACAAAAAGAGTTCAAGATCTCTTCTTCCATATTATTCATTTCCTAGCTGGTACTACATGCCTCATCAAACATGAGAAAAGTGAAAGGCCAAACTGAAATGTCACAGTGTAGATGCCAGTAGGAAATATAGCAAACAATACAGGCCAGAAAACTGTCTTAAGGGATGATGGCAATTAAAGAATCATAGAATTTTAAGGGGTTGGAATGGACCTTAAAGATCATCTAATCCCAACCATGCCTACTGTGGGCAGAGACACCTCCCAGTAGACCAGTATATTAGTATATTCTTATTTCCCGATGTGTTCAGAATATTTTTTGAGAAATCCCTCATAATGAATATCTGGAGAGGGTACAACAGCAAGTAGATTACAAATTTAGGCTTCAGGGTTGTGACAGAAATGTTCAGTGAATCTTAGCTGCAATGCTATAATGAATGCAAGAATTTGTTTTTCCTGGTGAAATCTCTCAGAACTCACACACCTCAGCATAATAAAAATCTGCCTGGTGTACACCATACCAAATGCTTTCAGAATATAGTTTCTGACTTAAGCTATAGTAATGGCTGTCACGGTTTTGTCCAGCCGGCCAGCCACTAGGGGCTGAGAATGGTTTTGTCCAGATGGATTTCCGGACAAGAAGCCAATTAAAACTCTCAGTAACGCCTTTGCTAATTATATATTTAAAAAAAATGGAAGAGGAGGTGATTGCACAGTTGAAATTAGGAGCAGCAGTCATGTAGAGGCGGTAACAAGGCCTTAAGGAGGGCCAGGGCCCCCTCCTCCCCTGGCCCTGGGCCGGAGGCAGATGTAGCACTGAAGCCTCCCTTCTCTCTTGTAAGAGAGTGAAGAAAAAAAAACTTAAAAGAAAGACTGACTGCTTAGATGAGAAATGCTGCAGAAGAAATTCCAGGAAAGAGATAACGGAGTGTCCAAGGTCGAAGCTGGCAGCTGAAGCTGCAGCAGGAGAGAGGAGTGCGAAGACAGGGGCTTGCCTCTTCCCCCTTTCGCTCTCTCCCTTCAGCAGGGTAAAGACTAAAAAATAAATCCCTGCCACCTGTAGGAGACTGTTGGGGTGAGGAGACCCCTCATGCGGCTCACAGAGGAGCTTGTGGATGTACCAGAGAATCGAGACTTCATGGGAGGACTGAAATGAAGCAGAGTCCTGTTGGAGATTTGTGACCCTGAGAGAACCTCACGCTGGAGCAAGAACGGCTCGGGTGAGATGTTGGGATCTCAGTGAGAGATCCATGCTGCTGGTGTTGGAGATTTGTGACCCTGAGAGCCTTATGTTAGAGCAGAAAACAGCTCGGGTAAGGATGTTGGATCCATGCGTGGGATCCATGCTAGACCCATGCTGGAGAAGTCTATTAAGGACTATTCTCTTGCAGAGAGGGACCTTCATAGACAACAGGGGTGGACTTATAAGCCATTATCCCATTATTCCCTGTAACCCCGTGGAAGAAGATTCATAGTAGGCAAGTGTCCCCTTGCAAGCCTATGGAAGAAAAAACCTTCAAAGCCTGGGTAATCCCCCAGCCTCCAGTCTTAGCCCAGGAGGGGGGTAGGTCCAGCCCTGGAGGCCAACACAGAGAAGGAAAAAGAGTTCCAGCTGCGACGAGGGTGCTGCAGAGTTACTGGAGAGAGAGCTTGAACTCCGAGAATGGAGAAAAGGACTGCTTCTCCTCCTTGGACTGATATAAAAGGGGGGAGGATTATTTCTGTAAATACTTAGTACTTTTACTTAAGTAGAATTATTGTAGATATAGTTCTTTAGTAGCTTTTATTTTAATTTTACTAATAATAAATGTTCATACTATTTTCCCCAAATCCTGTCTCTTTTGTCTGCATAAACCTTCTCTCAAATAACAGTAATTGTGTGGGGAGTGTGAAAGCAAATTGACCCAGAGCAAAACCACGACAATGGCCGTATGGTTAGGTTCATTTGTATGTCCCAGGTAGTCATTCCTAGGTAGTCTTTCTTACAATTCCAATGAAACTGATGGGCTTTAAGTATCAAAAATAAATAACAGTGTCTCCAGTGATGGAATTAAATCCCTATAATTTCTGACTCAACTGTTTTTCCTTTTCTCTTACATTATTTCTAAGTAGTACTGCACACTGCATAAGTCTTTCCTAAGAAATTGTTGTCCTGCCAGGAAAGGAACAAGTTTATGCCCCTGAACAGCATATGATGAAAGAATGCATAGACTTTTCAACTAAGCTGATATAAGAATTGAAACAATGATACGCAGTGTCATGATTTTGAGCAACCGTGACTACATTTTCTTAATTTTCTTTTTTTGGCTCTTTGAAAACACAGCATTTTGTGCCTACTGTGAGCTCCACTTGACTTACTTTGAAGTTGTAAAGTTGCTGTCCAACTGAGAGCACACACTGAGTAGTTTAATGAGGATGGAAACCAGTAAGAGTACTTAAGAGATTCTAATGGTATATGGTATATGTGTTAAGGTTTAACCTCAGTTGGGAACCAAGCACCATCCAGCCCCTCTCACTTCCCCCTGGTGGGATGGGGAGAGAATCAGAAGAGTAAAAGTGAGAAAACTCATATACTGAGAGGAAGATAGTTAATGGGTAAAGTAAAAGACATGTATGCAATTAGAGCAAAGAAGGAATACCTTCACTGCTTTCCATGGGCAGGAAAGGATTCAACCATCCCCAGGAAAGCCACACTCCATCACATGTAATGGAAACACGGGAAGGCAAATGCCATCACTTCAAACCTACCCCCTTCCTCCTCCTTCCCCCAGTTTTATGGGTTGAGTATGAGGCCATATGGTGTGGGGTATCCCTTCAGTCCATTGGGATCAGCAGCCTCAGCTGTGACCCCTCCCAACACCTCATGCACCCCCTTTCTGGTGGGTTTGGATGAGGAGCAGAAAAGACCTTGGCTCTGTGTAGGTGTTGTTCAGCAACAATTAAAATACTCCTATGTTATCAACGCTGTTTGTAGCACAAGTCCAAAGCATAGTGGCACACTTTGTTATTGTGAAGAAAATTAACTCTACCCTAGACAAAACCAGCAAAATGTCTTTCCTTCTTACTAGGTTGTAGCTTCTCACTTCATATATTAGCAAGATTGTTCAAAGGGCTAGTGGTAGTCTGATGGACAAAAGTCATTAAAAAAACTCTCTTTCTTTGTAAACCATCTTGGTAGTATCCCTGCTGTACTAATCACCATGATATTCTGCATGTCCAGATAGTAATATCTAATTTGCTATTTGACACTCATAGAATCCAAAGAATATTCTTTCCTCTTGAATATGTCTCTCATAGTCCTAGAAACTAAATCAGAAAGTTTTGCAAACAGAATATTTTTATGCTTTCTCCCTACTGGCTAATGAGTGGAAAGGAGAAAAAAAAAAAAGATGATTTTTACCTATTTCTTACCCACAATTAGAAGAAAGTCAATAAGTCACGACATATCTTTAAAGAAATTAATGCTTTTCACTTCCACTATCTAAATTTATCTTTTATTTGACATAGATTTGGTCCATGTCATCAAAGTTTTCTTTCCCATTTCAGATGTTTCTGGCATGGATGAATACAACAGTAGTAGTTCTTTCCTCTTTTTCCAAAAAGGGAATAGAATCCTTAAAGCCACAGGAAAAAGAAATATATAAAGTCAACTTAGTGCTTAGAAATAAGTCCCTGCTTCACTCTAGAGCTGTACATAGAGAAATTGGCCAGAGAAGTGATTGTTGCTGTTTATTGTTTTGGTTTGAGTTTTTAAATTATTTTTATTTGACAGAAATTATCAGCTATCTAATAGTTAATAAGAACAACATAACTGTGAATGTTTCATACAAGTCTTGTTTCAAGTTTCCTTTCCACAAACCAATGGAAGTCATCAAGGTAGTCGTGTCTCCATCTTTAAAATCTTCCCAGGACTTACTTTCAATTTTCCTGTTGAGTTCAATCTTTTTCTTTGACTACTCTGCTAAAGTCTTTACATTTACAAAGTCCAAGAGAGGTTGCATTACAACAGATAAAAGTAAATGATTTTTTGTTTCTTTCAGGTTGTGATGCTAAATCTTACTTTGTGGGAAACAAGACAGTGATGGTAAGAAAACAGATTTAAATAACAAAAAATGTATTCCTTGAGCCAGAGGAAATTACACTGGAAAACAGTTTTGCAGCATTTCAATTTCTTTAACAGGTGAAAATGTAATTCCTTTCTATTTGGGGTTTTTGGAAGGAAATGGATGGCCTAAATGTGATTCATTTCACTTGACACTGACCTTTCACTGGACAACATAGGACATACATCTGCCATCCTGTTCTTAGATCCCTGTATAACAGCTGGAATATACAGATATAATCCCATATATATTTCATCACTCTTTGCAAGGAAGAAATGTTAGCTTTTAATGAAAATGCATCCACATAACAGGAGCAAATATTATAACATGGAAGAAGTATCATCAGTTAAAATATGACAAAAAACATGTCAATAGTTTTGTGATTCCCAAAAATGGAGTGTCACCAAAGTTTGTTTTGTTTTGTTTTGTTTTTTTCTTTTTCCCAAACTGCATGCAGGAAGCTTATTTCCATTCCTGACCTTTTTCTGAACTCTCTGCTCACGATAGCAAGAGACCTTCTAGACGCATAGAATAATAGTACATACCTAAACTAGTTTCATCTTATTTCTCTAAGTGTTTCCATGAAGCACACAGAGTGTTTGCTTTTATTCTACCATGTTGTAGGGTTGTATAAAAGGATGAACCAAAAAGTGCTGCTTTAAAATCTCTCTCTCCTGTCTTTACTGCCGCTGTCAAATGAATATTGCTCTGTGGTCACTTCTCCCTGTATGTTCTTGAGAGTTTTCCTTCTCTTGGCTATATTTTGATATTTCATAGTTGGAAGAAGGCTAGTAGGAAGAAGTATTTCCTCTTTTGATGTAAAGAACTTCTAAAACACTTCTACAAAAACAGATGTTTGCAATTGCATGTTAGCTTTATCAGAACTGTGAGTGAAGGTATAACCCAGTCCCAGGCTATTTCTCAGGCACAGAAGGAAAAATGATTACAGCTATGTGTTTTCTCACTGAAACTGGCTAATATCTCTCAGCTTGATCTGTATGCAGACTTAGTGTGCAACTATGTAAGCATACTACTCCTTAATCCTCTTAATTAAGCTTCTCTTCACCTGTTTTACCTAGAGGTCTTTTTTTTCTTGATTATGGAAAGGCCAGATGTGACAAAATCAGTGTGTTGAAGAATTACTAGTACTGTTTAATATCTCCCAGAAACCTTGTGTTCTGTGGTCAAAATTTATTTTTCTCTAGCTGCATTACTTGATGTCTTCTGTGGGTTTTATTTTGTGACAGATTTGTCCGGTCTGGCCCCAGTCTTCCTCAGTCATTTTCAGCAGGTCAGCTCTCAGGTTAAAACAAAACAAAACAAAACAAAACAAAACAAAACAAAACATAGACAAACAAACCAAAAAATTAGATATGTGTTATCTTGTGCTTTTAATGACTGTATTTATTCCGTACTATAGAATTCCTGTTGTCAAGGTCACACAGTTATTTCTGATCTGCCTTAGTTAATAAACCTCCTTGATCTTCTCATCAATATACTTTATTAGTGCAGACTCTCCAAGTTATGGTAATTTTTGAATATATATTAGGAATTAGAAAAACAGAATGATTCTTGAGTAACCCATCCTTTCACAGACATTTCCCCTTCACCTTTGACCAATTCGTACATTAGTTTACTGGTTCTGCGTTAATTCCCTTTTTAATATCCTCAGTCACTTTCTCTAATAGCACCACATTAAATAGTTGAATGAAACATTTTATTGAAATCCAATTAGTTTTTCTAGAAAATCATTCCCTTCATCAAAGGATGAAGTCAGTTTATTCCAGTGTAATCCATGTAAGTCCATGTTGCATTTAAGCTCCTTTTACATATAGACAAATTCTTCTGCTATTCTTTACTCTCATTACAGACTCTTATTTCCTGTTTATGTAACCTTAAGATCACTTCTGTGTTTTTTCTTAGTCTTTCCCTTCCCTCTCTGTCTCCTCTCTCTTTATTAAAAAGAAATGCTGCACTGACTGCTTCCATTTGTGAAAAATCATCCTATAGTTAATAAATTTATTAAAAATAACCGCTATCAAACTCTTCCCTTTGTCAGCTCTGGTACAGAGCTGAGTGTACTGAGTGTACTAGGCAATGTAAGCTTCATTACCATCTGTGATTTCTGTTTCCTTGCCCCTGTTCTCATGAGAATTCCTGCCTTTCTCTTACAATCAGTATCATCACCTTTATCAGAAAATGATGCAAAATATTAATTCCTCTTGAGAGACACCTTTATCTTCTTCCCATTCCATCCTTTTTGGGTTTTATATGGTTGAAGAATCTTCTGGTTTGGGTTTGTTTTTTTTTTCCCTTTGGTAATATTCTTTGGATTCCATGACAATAAAAGTATGAGAGATAAGATGGATTAGAAAGACAAATTTCTTGAACTATGCTTATGTTCATTTCTTCTCCTTGATGGTAGCAAAAATGATCAGACTTTCAGAGAGGACAGACAGGCCTTTTCTCCAGCCTTAATTTAGCACTGAATGAAAACACAGGATGCGATTAAATAAAGCTGTGCAAAATACAAAACCTTGGGCTCATGTGAATTGAACCGTCGGCTCTCCACAAACATAACATGAGTCTGAGGATAATTACTTCTCTGTAGAGAAGCATCTGCTCATTTTGAAGCAAGTGGGGGTAATGCTGAAAATTATGTTAAGTATGAGAAGCTGTTATCAGTTAAGTTTTGTAATGTAGCCTTCTACCTCAGGCAGCTTTCCTTTCCTTCATGCCAGCATTTCTTTTCTTCCACAAAAGAGCTTGTCAAGGCATTTCTCATTTAAATTAATCTTTAATTAGTGCCCATATTCTTCCCTTTCTTCTCATCTGTTCCTAGAGGAACTTAAAATGTTCTGAATGCCCTTGAGTTATATTCCTTCATCTCAATTTTTTCTTGACCCAACAGCCTTGAAAGTATTGATGTGTCTCACTTCTTTAAAAAAAAAAAAAAAAAAGAAAAGAAAAAGAAATACTTATGTGTATTTGGGCTAACAATTTTTTAGTAGATTTTGAAATATTTTTACCAAAAGTCATGCATTCCAGTAATGAGAATATGCTAGCAAGGAAAGAACAATCACTAATCATGGGCAGGGACTGTACGGCAGAGGGTAAAAACTGGGTTCTGTATTCTCAGATGAGTTTATACACTGTTGTGCTTTTTAAGGTAAAGAAAAATGCCGAATATTAAAGAAAAATGTTGAATACAAAATTCTGATAAGGCAACTGCTGATGTCTGTGCCGTTTTAGTTTCTTTGTAAAATATACAAAAAACAACCAGACATAACTGTATAAACCATTTTCAAGCATCATGTCTGCTACATGCAAATGCATTTCTGTTGTTCATTGATTATCATTTCAGGCTTCATTTCACAGAATGAGGTTATACCAGGAACTGACTGACCTTTTCTACTATAACAACTAGGACAAAATTTGGCTAAACCACATGGTGTAATAGGAGACACCCAGACATGATAACGCAGAATTAATCTAGGTGCAGGTTTTTTTCAGACAATAAATAGCCATGACAGAAAAAAAAAAAAAAAAAAAAAAAAAAAAAAAAAAAAAAAAAAAAAAAAAAAAAAAAAAAAAAAAAGACATTCTAAGACATATTTTTTTAATACCTTTGAGTTTTGGTTTTTTTTTAAATGAAGAAGCATGGGAAACATTCTCCCTTTAATCCGATAGAGTAGATTAGAGAGGATAGCTGAGTTTTCATATATAATTCCTATTTACTGTCTTTGAATCATCTTACTGTTGGTGTTACCTCATCACCTTGGGCATTTTGCTCTTGAGATAACCTCTAAACATGAAACCCACGTGATCTTTCAGGAACTGTAAAAGAGAACCTGCAGAACACAGGTCTGTAAGTGGAAAACTGAAGCTTGTCCAAAAAGAAGTCTCCCTTTAAATATTTTAGCTTGTCCTTGTAAGGACAACAGAACAATTAAAAATTGAACAAAGTCCTAAAAATCAAAAGGACATAGCCTAAATAATGACTATAAAGCATATTTACAGCAGTAGCTCCAAAGTCAAAAATCTGGAATAGGAGCCCAGATGTATGTATGTATAATACCTACAGGTGAATAAATATGACTTGTATTAGGTTCTTTGTCATGATCAACAAAAAACAGGAATAATTAATATTTATATCAAGGAACTATTGCAATGTTGTTTAAGGATTCATTTTGACAATGGGAAAGCCCTTATTGTATGTCTTCATTTTTGCCTGAGGCTGCAGCTACAAACATACTGTAAATCTAATGCTTTAGTGTCCCTATACTTTAGATGATTTCAAAGTCAAGAAGTTTTTATATATAACTGCAGAAGTATTTTCATCAATTAGAGGGCTGCACAATGTCAGTTCATTAAAAAATGATATAGTAGCTGTTTTAGTTCAGTAAAGTGTCTGGATGTTTATTCTAAGAAGAAAAAGGTTAAAAAGTAATATATCTGTAGTAGTAACTCACTAAATAGCCCTGAAGGGGGTTATATATATATATATATATGTATATATATATATACATATATATATATATACATATATATATATATATATACATATAAGCAGCAAAGTTTAGCTAAGAAGTCAATGTAACAATTAATCTGTAAAGTCATCCTTACAAAGTTTTTTGAGGAAAGTTGATAAATCAGGCATTTCAGCTCATTAATTGGCCATGCCATTGTCACAATGAACATTATACAGGTTCCTCTTTAGTATGTTGGTAATTTTCCCCTCTTTTTCTTACAGTACTAAGAGATTCTAAAAATTTTAAATAGTGAGTTTGTGCAACTGCTGACTTACAGGGGAATCTACCTTGCAAAACTCAAAATTAATTACCTTTGAATTATTATTTTTCAGTGTTGGGGTCACATTCACAGATGCCAAGCTTGAATGCATGGGTTTAAAGCTTACTTCAGTTTTGGATAAATATCCATATATATGGATAAAAATAAATATCCAGCAGGAACTCTTTTATGAATATGGTGTTCATCAGATGGCATAAATAGTGCTTCACATTCAAATCACTGTCTGTGTACCTCTTCATGGAGTCCTCTAGATTAAAACCACTGCCTTGGATCAACATACCATTTTTCTAGGCAACATGCAGAATAGCCTAGAGAAGCATTCTTGCCCCAGGGCTTTGGCAACCTGCTTCCTAAAAAAAACCAAAAAAAAACAACACAGAAAGTTTTTCAGCTTGTATGTGACTGAGCAGACTTGTTCTCACTCTCAGTCATTAAAACACAAATTATTCTTTGATTCTGAAACTTTTTATATGATGTATAGCAGGTTAAAAGTTTGTGAGCAAGGTCAGTGCTGGGCACAAATATTCATACCGTAATCTCTCTGGAGTGAGTGGATGTGCTAAACCAGAAATACCATAGTGGCCTGATCTCTGACATCGTTTGAAAACACTCAATATGATGACCCAATATCTTGCTGATAGCTCTATTCTTTAATGTAAAGAATGATAATTAGAAATGCTGAGCAAAATTTCACTAAAGAAAGCTACAGTTACTGAACCAATATCATCACAAAATCTTGGGTTTTCACCAGTCCAAGATAACCAAAAGTTCTCAGTCAGTGACCTGAAATAGGCTTGTACTTGTACAGATAGCCAGTACAATCTGAGAATCATCAAATGAACAATTCTGCTACCTCAAAACTGGCATGAACTAACATGGACCTCATTAACATGTCTGAGAAAATGAGCAGTTTACCACAAATGTTTGTCTTTCTCCCTAATTCTTCTTTATCTGGATAAATAATGGAAATGTACGTCTTAAAAAAGGCTGAAGACAACCTGCTTCTACTAAACAATGTAAGATACAAACTTAAACCAGTAACTATTTGCATTTTTCATCCCTGTCAGGTGGACCCCAAAAAGTGTCACAGGAATGTACTCTTCCTTTCAAACCCTATGGATTTACATAAAGTCACATAAGAAAGCTTTCTAAGAAAGTCTACATTTGAGAGAATAAATTGAGAGTTGAGACATAGATATCCATAACTCTTCTCCAGATATCCTGGGACTGGGTGTGTCTGGACTCATGTGTTCTTCAATGACTACAGGAAAAGTATATCTTCCGTATTAGAGCTGAGTAAGTCCAGGGCCAGGCAGTTGAAGACAGGAAGCCTGGACTAGCAGTATATCAGAAGTAGTATGGCTCTTGCTACACGGTAAGAAACAGTCTTCCTGTTCCAAGCTAAGTTTACTCTTTTCTCCCGCTTTATGTCACATTTTCAGCTTCATGCCAACTCTTTCCATGATCTTTTCACTTCGTAACATGACACTATCCTCAGAATGAGTAAAAATACCCCTGGAGGGGGTAAACAGATAATTAGTATATGGTACTGAAACTTCAGCCTGTAAAATGCAAAATTATACATACTTGAAGATCTTCCTTGCTCACCTGTTCTTTGAAGACTATTGTTAATAAAATTTTTCCTAAAAAAGTGTTTTTACTGTTAGGGTGGTCAGACATTGGAATAGGTTGCCCAGGAAGGTGGGGGAGTGACCATCCCTGGAGATGTTTAAGAGGCATCTGGATCTGGTGCTGGGTGATATGGTTGAGTGGTGTAGGGGTTACAGTCATGGTGTTAGGCAGACAGACTTGATGATCTTAAAGGTCCCTTCCAACCTTGATGATTCTGTGACTCCATGACTCTAACAGCAGGGGAAAAGTTCAGCAAGTCTAACAGTGAAGAAGAGAAATGAGAAAATATCCATGATTGAATGTAAGACAAAGAAACTTTAGGAAGAGTCAATCTGTTTTCTGGTTTCCAGCATTAGCAAAAGTCCTGACATCAAAGCAGAAAAAAAGACTTTTCTAACTTGTTCTGCATAGAGGAACACTGAAAATCCCCTAAGATATCCCAAAATTTGTGGTCATGAGTGTGCTGTGTGAACATTATTAAACCATTCGTCAGTATGGCTGAATGACAAGAATGTCTCAAATAGCAAATTCAGTGTGTTATCGAGGTATAGGGTTCACATGAAACTGGTGGAGTCTCTATCCCTGTTGCTGTTCAAGAAATGACTGGACTTAGTGCTATAGGATAGTTAGTAAGGTGGTGATCAGTCAAAGGCTAGACTTGGAGGCCTTTTCTAACTTAAATGTTCCTATGATCCTATGCACAGGGGAGACCAACGACTTCCAAGTCCAAGTGGTGTTGGGAAGAGCAGTTGTCCTTCGCTTAGTCACATACCTTAGTATGGGCTGACAGCAACCATGGGAAGACTGAATTTGTTGGTAGCAATTTTTTGAATCATTCTAATTCCATAAAACTGAAGTTTACTATCTAGCTCAAATACACTGAAATATCCCCTGTTTCTGGGGATGCATCTCATGCCACTTCATGCTGTAGTAAACTGCCTTCAGCTTTGTCTGAACCCAGACCTGTAGGTCCATGCTGGTTTAGCTGTGAACACAATAATTCCCTATAAATCAAAGTCAGATGTAACATCCACCAAAAAGCCTACTAACTACAGAGATGAGATGTCTTAAGAAGCTAGAATTAGAAATGTTTATCCACATAGACATATGAGAGACCTTTTCTGTGTGGCTATCTGAAGCCAATTTGCAGATGACTAAAACTATTCTTTATAAGTTATTAATACTAGACACTGCACTCTTTTGCATTAAAAATTTTCACAACTACTACACTGTACAAGCAAAATCTTATTTTCCTTCCTACAAAGAGGCTATTGTTTACATGCCTGTTTGAAAGGTAGGTATTAAAAGATATTAAAAGATACACAAATCACTCTTGTCCAATGTTTTTCAGTGTATGAACTTTGGTATGGACACTAAGGTCTTTCTTACAAACTGTGATAATGATAAATATATCTTATTAGAAACAAATTTAATTAACATTCAGCTAAATCAGAGCCTTAATGCAGAAACATAGGCATAAACAAGACTATCCATTATGCTACCACAAATTCACACCCATAAAACATTCTTGACAAGTCTGCAGTTTAGGCCAATTTTCTGTCAACGATTTGTAAATCATTAGCCTATTTGGTAGCTCATTTATTAACTTTAGCAAATCTAAAAAGGTTTAAATATACTTTCAGCAAAGTTTATCAGATACTGTATTCTTCCTTTGCAAGGACTTTTTAAAGGTGCAATTTATTTTTAATTTGAACATTAATCTTTCATTTTACTTTCTATTTTGCTTTCTAATTTTTACTTACCTACACTCTTTTTATATTGATTAAATTCTAGGGGGTTTATTTATTTATCTTGCTATAATGTTCATAAAGAAAGATTATGGTATACTTTTTCATTGTTGCTGTATCTTAATTTACACATCAGATATTCAATATTTAGCAGTCTTTGCCAGATTCTGAACTTACTCATTATAAGTGAAAACTTTAACAACATCTGTGTTTTACCTTAGTTATTGTCTATTTAAATATTAGCTTGGTCTTTCAACTCACACAGGGGAGGCCAGGTGTAGAAGGGACTTATGTCAGTATGAGATTATCTGTGTAAAAAAACCCCAAAATTGACACAGGAATAAAATACTCACAGCCTGACCCATATTCAGCATGTAGAGTTGCTGAAATCAATTAGGACAATTCCATGCACAGAGTAGCACTTAACAGGACTTATCCTTAGCAGCACGAATTGGCAGAGCTCCACTGACTTCAATGGAGCTATTCCAGTACTGTATCAGCTGAAGATCTGGACAACTGAGGGTGACAGAGGTAAATGCTTTACATTAGATTATTGGCACTGGAGCTTTTAAAATAAATCTTGCTTGTTTCTTTTGACAGATCAAGTATTTCTAAGAGCCTGATAAAAATTAAACAGGCAACTATTTTTCTCCAATACTACCACTGCAATAAAACAGATATAAGAAATCTAATTTCTGAAAATTTTAAAACTTGGAGAAAATTCTTGTAAAAAAATTGCCCTTTAGGAGTGGGTTGGCTTTTGTTTTCTTCATGGTGATCTTGGGAAATAATATTCTTGTAGTAACATTAGTTCAAAAGATGACAAAAGACATCACTATAGATGCGGCCTTGGAAATAAAAGGTTTTTAATGTTTTCCAGAACATTTCAGTGCAAATATTTCTGGAACAACATATTACAGACTCTCCTATGATGCATTAGGTCTGTTTGAAGGATAAACATTTCCAGTTAGTCATAACCCTTTCACATATACCCTGCTGAAACAAAGCTGGTTTGGCATTCTGAGAGAGAGCAGTTATATGGAAAATGCAGGCTTCCCACGAATGGGAAAAAGAACTGTTCAGCCAAAGGCAACTGAAATTAAACCTTTCTTGAAAGGTCTTTGAATCTTGAGGTGGAGCTAGACAACCCCTCATGCAACTGTGCTGGAAAGCTGCTAGCAAACTGGATGGGAATAGAAGGAGGTTTCCCTCTTTCTGTCTAACTGACGGAGATAAGTATGTGAAATTTAGGCTCACAGAGTCTTGGTACTAAACTAATATTCATGGCCTACACCACCTGCCTACATATTCATTCCCTCTCCCCTCTCTTCTACTCTTCCCAGAAGTCTAGTCATCTTGGGATAAACAAAATAACTAGTTAATGTCGCACAAAAAGTGAGTGATGAAAGCTAGTGGTTTTCTACAGCAATGGTGGAAAATACAGGAGTCCACATAACACTGGGTGACAGTTTTGATCACAGCAACTATGTGGTCAAGTCTTCAAGAGCTCACAGTTACATCAGAACATTTTCATTTCAACAAACTGAGAGTTAGACAGAAAGCATAGAATTTTATTTTATGTGGAGCTTCTTTTCCTCTGAAAGGAACTAATTTAATTGCTGTGAGCCACTTCCTTCATACCTTTAAGCTACTTCTAGTCTGCTAATCCATGCATTGATAGAACAATAAAGAAGAAATAATGTCTTAAGATGTAGCCGTACTACCAGTAGGACTATGGAAAGGGAGGAATCGCAGATATTTCAAGGACAGTTTCCTGGGCACATGTGGTTTGTATTTTTTTGTGGTTTTTGTGTGTGTCCATGTTTTCTGATAGGAAATATTAGAATTATGCTGTTTAAGTTAGCAATCAAAATCATTGCTATTTTCTTTCAAACTTAGCAATATTTCTTGATCAATGCAACCTTATATTTTGAAATAAATCAAAGTTCTGGAATATAACTGATGTATATGAACATAAGTATGATAATAAATGCTAAAATGTCGCTAAAGATCATATCATGAGCAAACTGCAAGCGATGACATGGAGGAAAATCCTTCTGTTTTATGGTGTCAGTTTTTAATCTCTTAGCCAAGATGGATCTGATTTCCTACAGAAAATTGTTACTGGACATAAAATGGATTACTTTTTCCATCAAGCAGGTTTCCATTTTCATTAGAAGATTTTTTTTTTTTAAATACTCTCCTCATTAATTTTATTTAGTTTTTTTATTTTATGTTTTTGCTTTGCTTTTCTTTAGCATTAAAGATTCAACTGTCCTATTTAGCAAGCATTGGATTTAAATTATGCAGTCCTATGAAAATGCCAGTAGCTATCAATGCTTTTAATACACTTTTCCATTTTATTCCAATAATAATATATTAGAGAGCAGTAGTGTAATCATAGAAATTTCTATAACCTTCTGAAAACATTCCAGGTTCTGCTGGAAATTTAATGTTAATGAACAGATGAAAATTTTTTAGCATTAATAGAACAATGCTTTGTGAAACCATCACTAGCTCAGCAATTTGTGTGACTGATGTACCAGTGCCAAAACTCTGTGCGTTCTGGCAGGAAAACCACTGCATTTACCACTGCATTTCTTTCCAAACTACAAAAAAAACAGAACAAACCAAAATAAATCAATTTAGGGCTTTTTGTTCAAGTTGCATTTCTACAATAATAAGAAGATGCCTATGGACACAGATGGGGCCAAATAATTAAATTTCTCAAAAAAACCTCAAGCGTTCCAAGCTTTACCCATTTTAACATCCTGTCGTGGTTTTGCTCTGGGTCAATTTGCTTTCCACCCCCCACATAATTACTACTAGTTGAGAGAAGGTTTTTGCAGACAAAAGAGAGACAGGATTTGGGGAAAACAGTATAAACATTTATTACTAGTAAAATAAAAACTACTAATAAATTAAAAACTAAAGAATCTACAACAATTTCTATTCAAGTTGAAGTGCTATATATTTACAGAAATACTTCTTCCCCTTTTATACTAGTCCAAGGAGAAGAAGTAGTCTCATTCTCTATTTTCAGAGTTCCAGCTCTCTCTCTCTCTCTAGTAATAGATCTTTAGTAGCAGCAGTATTCTCATTGCAGATGGAACTTTTTCTCTCTCTTTCTCACTCTGTGTTGGCTTCCAGGGCTGGGCTTACCCCCATCCTGGGCTAAGACCGAAGGCTGGAGGTTACTCAGGCCCCGAAGGGTTTTCCTTCCATAGGCTTGCAAGGGGACACTTGCTTACTATGGATCTTCTTCCACAGGGTTACAGGGGATAATGGCTTAAGAGTTCACCCCTGTTTCCCTATGGAGGTCCCTCCCCATGGGAGAACCATCCTTGATAGACTTCTCGGCATGGGTCTAGCACGGATTCACACACCCACGGATCCCAACATCTCACATGGGCTGCCTCACTCCAGCATGAGATTTCTCAGGGTCACAAAATCTTCAACAGCAGTATGGATCCACACACATACGGATCCCAGTATCCCACCTGAGTTGTCACTGCTCCAGCACAGGTTTCCTTCAGGGTCACAAATCTCCACCAGGACTCTGCCTCACTTCAGTCCTTCTCATGAAGTCTCGGTTCTCTTTGGTACATCCACAGACTCCTCTATTAGCCACGTGGGGGGTCTCCTTACTCCAACAAATTTTTACAAGTAGCAGGGATTACTTTTCAGTTTTTTCCCTGCTGAGGAGAAGAGCAAAAAGTGGGGGGGGAACAAGCCCCTCCTTTCGCACTTTACTTTTCTTGCTGCAGCTTCAGCTGCCAGCTTCGACCTTGGAAGCTCAGTTATCTTTTGGCTGGAATTCTTCCACAGCGGTTTCTGTCCAAGCAGTTCATCTTTTAAACTTTTTTCTCTTCACTCTCTTACAAGAGAGAACAGAGGACTTCAGTGCTACACCTGCTCCCCCCACCCCGGCCCAAGCCGGGGGAGGAGGGAGTCTGGCCCTGCTTGGGCCCGCTACTCCTCTCCCCTACATGGCTGCTGCCCCCAATTTCAACTGCACCAACAAACCTTCTCTTCCATTTTCTTGAAGATGTAATTAGCAAAGGTGTCACTGGACTTTTGATTGGCCTTTTTGTCTGGAAATTACCTGGACAAAACCATCATCAGCCCCAGGGATGGTCTGGTGGGCAAAACCACGACACATCCTGAATTATTTGTGTTAAAATAGAAGGTACTATAGCTCTTCCACAGGTCTATGACTCTTTCAAGCACTACTGCTCAGTTCTGAGAAGTCAGAAGGCACAGCTTTTGGTTAGTGAGTTCATTTCTTCTGAACTCTGCTAGTTAGAAGGTATTTGTGTTATCCTAAAAAAATTATTCCTTTGTTTTTGTCTTCTGAAATTAATTTTTTTGGTCTCATGTTTTTAACATACATCAGTGACAATATGTGGGAAATCCAGTGGATCCAGCAATTGTCACCTATCTTCCTCAAGCCACAAATTTTCGTTCCCTAAATAAGGAACAGAGAGGAGTTCATTTCCAGGGCACTATTATAGTACTTGAAAGCAACTAGGCTTACTATAAAACTTATGAATAACCTGTGGCAGCAGATAAAAACTGAGTAAGAAACACGAGCACCTGATTACATATTTAAACTGTTCCTCAAATAAGATTTCTAAAAATTTCTAAAAAAAATCCTAAAAATTACTACAGTTAAATGGTAGGAGTAGTACCTTAGTTTAAAAGGCCATTCAAACCTGGTAATTTAAGGCTTGGTTAAGGGATCACATCTCCAGAAAGTTCACTAGAATTTGAACCATCTTCCCATGTGTTATTCACCTTTACTATTCTGAAAAATGCAGTCTTGTTCCTTTCATTTCCTTTCGCAATATTGTTTTGCAGATCTTCCCCTTGGCTTATCTTTAATTGTTTTGGTTCTTTTTATCTCTCAGAGCAGCCATTTGTTTTCAGTTTCATAACCTGCTGCTACTCTATGATCTTTCGTTCATCACTGAGAGATTAACTTTCCTCTCAGGCCAGACTCCTGTCTCTTTTCACCTCCTCAGAAGATTTCTCATCCAACATCTTCATTCCTTTGCTCATGTGCTCCATCATATGTATATTATAAAACAATTAAATTGATACTGTATGGAAAATACTGTACATCATGCTGTCAAATATTATGCATTGCTTATCATGTTTTTCTTCTTCTGGTTTTATGCCCAGGTTAAAAGCTCCCTGAAGTAGTTACCACCATTACTGGTTTTATTAGCAGAGTAGATAGCATAGTCAGTCTCCTGAGTCAAACTTCTTAACATTCCTGAAATGCAAATAGAGATTTTAATAACAAGAACAATTAAAATATAATAATACTAACATTCACATTAAATCTCCTTTGCTTAAAACATAACTAAATTATTTTGCTGTATATGCTAGGAAAAATATGTTGCTGTACTCCATTTCATTACCTTCACTTATTATGAATTTTCTTAATTATACAAAAAGAGGTAACACAATTTCAAACACCAAAAGTTATCAAAAATGTAGCATAAGAGATAAGTCTACTGCTTTTAATATTTATTATCTAGCTAGTCCTTCTGCTAAAATATGAGTAATCTTTGGTATCTACTAGAAATCCTTTTTTGACTTGTCTGCCTACTTGAGGAGCTTGGTGAATCAGTTTCTCAGTTGGCTAAAAAATAGGCTGATCTGACACTGGAATGCAACATAACTAAATTCATTCAAAACCCAGGCCTATGTTATAGGGCCCCACTTTTCACTGATTGAAAACACCTAGCTTTCAGCTGAACTCTTTGGTTTACTTCCTTCTATTTAGAAAAACATTATTTAAAAAAATTTGTTTTCACAAAGGATAAACAAATCAGGTGACAGGTAATTGTTCAATAAGTTTTTAAACAACTCCAATGTATTATTCAACTGTGATTCAGACTGGGGTTTTAAGCTGACATTATATGTGACTGATAAAATCTACATTAGAAATCTACATTACATTTGCAAACTGTTTATGAAATTAAATTGGGAAAACACATGGAGGGTGAGCTCTGGATAAGATTTTTTGTTGGTTGGCTGGATGGTTATTTGGTTAATTTGGGATTTTTATTTTTTATGGGCCGTTTAATTCGTAGAGTTTTTTCTGAGTTACTGTTTCTTTCTGTGGGTTGAAACATCATTACATAAGATGAAAGTGCTACTGACTAACAAGTCAGTTCTTAATTTGTAAGTCCTTAGTAAGAGATACACTTAGTGATGTTCTAATTATTATTAGCATTGAAAATTCCTGTGTAACAATATCTTAGGTGGCTGGTAATAATCACTATTGCCCAACTGTAAACTTGATCTCATCAGCAAAATTTGTTGTTTTCCTAAACTCATGGCCAGTAAGCTTGGAAAAAAAAAAAAAATTGCATAAGTCATTTGTTCACACAGCTTCAGGGGTTTAAGGTTTCAGAGGTTTTACCTTCAGATCCTCTGTCAACTAGCTATGTTAAGATACATCAGAGCGTGGACACAAAAATGAAGACAGAGGGTGTCACATAAGGCACTATTACTGCAGCCTATAGAGATACTGCATATCTGCATTGTGCTGTAGCACTGAGGAATAAATCTATGCTTTTAAGGCCACGAACACTTCCAGGCAGATGTTGCCATATGTGTACTGTATTTAGCAAGTCCAATTTCAGTGGGTGTTTTGAAATACTGCACATGTAGCTCTGTCTATTTAAAGCAATGCAGCACCAAGATCCTTGAGCTAATTCTGGTCAGAGTCAAAACCGTATGATGTCAAAGAGAAGTGCAGTTACACAAAAAAAACCCCTAACTTGTGTTCTGGAAACATGAGCTCCACTAAGACAGGGCTTAAGCCAAGCTACAATGTCTAGCTTCTGAGCAACAATGTTGAGCTGACCCAGCTACACACTTTTTTGGTACTACAGCAGATATGTCCTTATCAGTTTGGGAAAATCTGTGCATTCTCTCCCTTCTTGTTGGAGTCAGACATACCTCTGTCTTTTATTACTTCTTTGGGGATGATGTACTCTAATAGATGTGTCACAAAACTTTGCCTAGGATGCTACTATTTAGTTGAGCATCTTATGAAATAACATATTCCATTGACTACCATTAAAGTGGGATCTTTTGGTTTTGTGTGATTTTTTTATACTAGTATGTATGAACCCTGCTAAAATGATGTATCAACATATATTGAATAACTATAAAGTAGTTACGGGTGCATAAAGTTCATATCTTTATTGGCCTAATACACTTTAAAGGTTCTTAAATTAAAAGCCAGTTCTTAGATGTTGAGGTGAGATATTCCTCTTCTTGTTTAGCTGACTTTGGTACTGCAGAGATTATTGCAGAAATGACATACTCAAATGAGTTTCTTCAAGCATTAACAACAACAACAAAAGCTGAAAGCTGCTATCTTTCATACCTTTGCTCTAATTACTAACTGTCTGGGAAAAAAAAAGTATGAGAAATATAAGACAAGACATGAAAACAGTGAATTGCATCAGTGTCGTAAAATGTGTGATGGTAAAGTATGCAATCAGAATAGCTGAGATTCCTCTTCTTATTATTATATACAACCAAAGTTCTTTACCTTTTAAAAGATAAGGAATCTTTTGGTTTTAAAATAAAGTTATTTTTTATTAAGATGGCAGGCACAAACACCATAAAAAATTTAGTTAAGGCACAATTTTTTTTGTTGCAAATGACTGAATGCTGATGAACTTGAAAGTAAGGAATCCTTTGAAATTCTAGGAATACCGGTTTCATAGGCACCCTACTGTCAGATATTACAAATGCATCTTTAAAATAATATCAAAGAATATAAAATCCAAAGAACCTGAAAAAGCAACTATCTATTGTTTGACAGCTTAATGTACTAACAAAACTTAATCTTCAGCATGAAGAAGTTTGGAAAAATGCATACATATTTTATTGAAATGTTTTTTTTTTTTATGTAGTATTAAAGTAGAACTCACTGTCACACTGATGTAACAGAAAACATTTCAAATACTTTCTCTAAATAAGCCTGATATGAATGTTTCTACAACATTTCTATAATGTTAAAATGATATTTTATTGTATTGTTCTGCATATCCAGCCTAAACAAGAAATTTTATACTTGGGAAATGGTAAGAGTATTTTGTCAATAATCAGGAAAAAAAAGGTGTTTTTTTCAAACTGTGGGCATTTTAGTGTTGTAATGAAGTAGTTTTTTCCAATTGTTTGAGGGTGTTAAAAGATAAGAGAATCTCAAAAAAAAGTTGAGTTAAAGTGAAAAAAATTTTAACAATCAAATTTCAGTATAGAATTTGAAGAAAAAATGCTAAACAGTATTTTAAATTATTCACTCATGAACTAAATCTTACAAATGTTCTGATGATGTTACCAGACACTGAATTAGAGATGTCTACTCTGTCAGGATTTGTCCTCTCTTCTGTCACACAGTGGGAGAATAAGTACTTCAAGATGGTGTTAGTGATCAGGAAAGACATGGTTTCTCTTTAACCACTTACTAAGGACATACCTGAAAATCACCAGCTTTAGTGCTAAGGAAAATGGGAAAGCATATTCATTTAACTGGTTTTTTTCTGTGGTAGGTAACAGAATTACAGATTTTTTCCCTGCAGATCCCAATTACTTGATGGTGACCTGTGCTATAACAATTATGAGTATGATAAGAAATTATTAGAAATTGGAGAGATTTCTGAAAACAAATCACTTTGTAGACAGTAATCTTGTCACTCTCTAGAGCCATGGTTTGCTGGGGTTTGTTGGTTTGTTTGTTTTGTTTGTTTTGTTTTTTTAAATATGAGGCCTTTGAAAAAGGTTATATAGTAGAACTATTTTTTTTATTTACTAACTTTTAGTTATATATCATCATATAGAATAAAGGATATTTACAATTCAAAACCAATAGAAGTCTACTTCTGCAACTCAAGAGCACTTTTCCTCCTTGTTATCTTAAAAGCTATTGAACTTTTTCCAGTAGCCATGAAATGGATTTAGAACCAGTGCCACAGTCAAAGTTGGAAAATGGTATTGATTTGATAAAGAAAACAGTAGAAAGCAATAAAAGTGTATAACATCTTGTCTTTCCTGGTAATGGCTCATTTAATGAAGCCAAACTAAGAATAACACTCATGCCAGACACATCCATCCCACTGATAATCCCCAGCAGTGCTCTATCTACAATTTAGGATTTAAGTTTCGGGGAAAAAAAAATCACAGTAGTCAGTCTGTAATGCTTTATTGTAAGACATAAATGGTGCCTGCATAAGAAAGACATCACTATGTGAATGCAAATGATTCTGTTTCTATTGTCCTCAGTAGTCAGATAATTTTAGAAAAACTTTGAATTTCTTTAAAAACTAATCCCTGAAACAGAGTATTTAAAATACACTGACAATGTCTTGTGGCTGCCAGAAAGAACCATTCTCTCTTACTGTCTGTAAAACAGATTGACATTTGCACAGGAATATGTGAGAAAGCTGTTTATACATTTAATAAGCATTTTTTCAGTAATCCACCCTGCTACTGTACAGTTAAAATCTAAAAATTAATATTGTGCATTTCCAAAACCTGGAAAAAAATGCTTATGTTTAACATTAACATGCTTTAAAACACATGCAGCTGGCTCTCTCCCATGGCTCAGTTCTGCTTTTGCAGAATCTTTAGTGATGAGCCTGCACCAATTATATTGTATGTCCTTCATTCTTTCCTGTCAGGGGAGGGGTATCTTCACCCAAACTAACAGACACCAAGCACTTGTACCACACGTGTGTGAATCAGTCCCAAAGAAAAATCAAAACGAAATATGAACTGGCACACTTAACCCTCTAAGGAAGAAATTCCAGTTGAAAGTAGCTCCCTCAGTGCCTTTTGTGCAAAGTCACTGTTTGAAAAAAGTTTAGTTTTCTGGCTCTAAACCAGAGGGCTCTTTGAGGACACGCACACACACAAACACACACACACACACACACAAGGTCTTTTTCACTGTTCCCTTGAAATGCTATGCATTTTTTCTGTATTTGAAAATGAGAGTAGTGTGTGTTGTGTATCATCATCTTTTTTAGAACATTCAGAATGCCACATAGGAAAGAAAAGGTCATTATGAAAAGAGAGGTAAACAGTGTATATACGGGAACAGATGTAGCTCCTCATGAGTAATGAGTATTTGAACCCTTAGGATTCAACTTACTTATTTAGGAACATAGGCCACCTTCTCCTAGTCCAGTACTGTGTTTATATAAGGGGATAAACATCTCATACTGCATTCTAAAGAAATAAAGAACCTCTGAAGACTTTTTTAAAGAAAACCAGGCCATTGAAAAATAATTTAAAAGGTGTAACAACATAGAGAATTTACAGGGGTACAGAAGATATGGTTGAACTATCTTATCAGAGTCATCACATATTTCACCTCTTGGAGGTACACAGGTTGAATAGATGAACATTATTTTGACAGTCATGCACTTTCATAAAAATATTAATGTTTAAGAACTTCTCACTTTTTGACTGAAGATTATACAAAATTTCCTAATTAGCTGCAAATGTTTGATCTGTTTGATCCTCATGACAGATTGCATAGTTACTAAATTCCAGTTTTGCTATGTATGCCTGACCACTATGCAAGATGTAGAGGTATTGTTTTTATAACATGTATATATTTACATTGCTTCCTGTGGTCTGGAAAATGATTTATAAACAAACTTAATGTATCAGTAAACTGTTATTGTAGACTTTATGCATAAATATGCACTGATATATTTATTCATTTGTTTATACATATCTGCATGTATGCACACATGCAAAACCAGTGTTTTCTGCATTGTTTTGAAGTATTAAAGTCAACTTGGTTTAATTTTAGTTGACTTAATTTAATTTGGTAAAGTTTTTCATTAAAATAATTAGCTATGTTTCATCTGTAATGATCCTTCCAAAAACTTTGATTGTGAAGAATTATGACAATTTTTCATTTTAATGTATTTTATGTCTAAGACCTGGTCCACAGGCTTTCCAGATATTCTTCTTGCTTTAAAAGCAAATCTTTATACTTAGTCTTTTTTCAGAAGTAGTATTCTACAAAACAGAGCAAAGGAAAGGCATATAGGAAAGAGAGACAAAGAAAAAACAAAAATAGTATAAGTGACACCAACATAATATAAAAATATAAGCAGTTCTTGCAAAGTAATACAAAAATTTAAATAATATAGGGAATAGATAAATTAAATATTTTCTAAACATTTTTTTCTCAGAGTACTCACCCTTTGAGAATTAATTTTCTTAACCTTGAGTATGCACCAGGTGGGTTTAAGTACTCTATCCTATACCCTGATAAGACTCATGTCTGCACAAAGATGGTTGAGAAGGACTTTTAGAAAATTGTATTTGCGAATCACACTAATCATATTTTTACTGGAGGCAATCTAGATCTACTGAAGAGCTGGGGAGAACTGCAAAGACATCTCTTAATTCTCTCCCCAAAAACATGTTCCACCATTTGTAAAATCCTCCTACTTACAAAAGAAGCTGCAAACTGCATATTCATGGCATCAGTATAATAAATTAGAAATAAGATAATATTATGTTTCCTTTTTCTTTGAGGTTTCACTTGAAAGACTTAGTGATATGCTGGTAGTAAGGGAGTATGTAACAGGGTCTTCTAGCCAACATCAAACATAGCAAAAAGAATTTGTAGCTTACTACTAACCTTGAAATACTAAAAACTCCTAGAAAAGGAAAAGATTTTATTTGAAACATATATATTACTTACTATAAATGTACATTACTTCTATATTTACATGTGTTTAGTGTAACTAATGTGTTTAGTGTTTAGTGTAACTAATGAGGAAAAATCATCCTTAAAAAAAATAAAAGAAGAAAGGGAAAAAAACAAAAAGAAAGAAACAAAAAGGAATAAAGGGGACATGATGAAAGATGAAAAGGAAAGGAAATAACTTGTTATGGAGAATGGAATGAATACTGAACAAAATCTTTCTGACTTTGAAGGAAATATTTGTAGATCTACAAGGAAAAGCTGTGCTTTTGTAGCTCTCAGGAGGCACAAAGCTAACAGCAGGAGTTCTGGGTGCCATTCTCTGCTCCTTTGACTCTTCATGCATTGAGGTGATTTGGAAAGAAAATAAATTCAAGATAGGGATATCCAATGAGAAGCAGTGTTATTCCTCTCTTCTTGTTCTATGTCTATCAGCCTCAGATTCTTGGCTGCAGAGTGACCTCAGGTCAGTCTGATCAACACAAGGTACCTCCTGGACTCTCACCAAGACTATTCTGTAGATAGGTGTCTTAGAAAGACTCTTAGAGGGTAGAAGAGAGAGGTATTTGGATCTTTCCAGGGTCAATGAGGCTTGCATCCTCATATCTTCCCTTTCTTCAGCTACTCCAATAACGGAAGTTGTTTTATTCTTGAAATGGCAGCAGTCTGTCTACCAACTCAGTACCATGCCTTTCTTAAGGAGTTTTCAGAGTGGATGAAAACCTTTCCCTGGAAACCTTCACATAACTCTGCTTTTCTTTGGGAAGGACTGAGAGAGGAATCTTTGCACCAGTTTTAGTTTTCAGACTCAGCTAAAGAGTTGCCCACAACCTAGGATGCCTTGGTATTTGCCACAGATTCCAGATTCTGGTGGGGATCGAGTGTGGGAGCTATTGTCTGGGAACAGCACATGGTTACATTTCTCCCAGTTTTGACATTTCACCTATACTCCTTAATAGGTAATAGCAAGAAGGAGAACCCCCAGAGTGCAGTTTATCTCATTCTCATGTAAACCAGCAAAATAGGTATGATAAATTATTTAAGAATGCCCATTGCTTACTATAGATAGCAAAGGGAGCCTAGAGTGACCAGCTAAGATTTAGATACCTAATATTAGGATGAATGGACCCTTTAGGCTCTAAAATTTTCCTGTTGCTGTGGCTGGCTTTTAAGATGTGCGGAATTTTACTTGAGCTAAACCACACTTTTTAAGCCTTTTATGACCTGCTGGCTTTGTATTCCAGTTCTACAGCATTTGTCAGTATTATTAGAGTTGGTCAGACCCTTCTGAAAACCTATTTGATTTTTTTTGCCTTTTTTTCTTCACCTAATTCACATCAAAACTGTGGTTTTAGTGGTAAAAAATATATTTTAGTACATTTTATATAGTAATAGAGTAAAATCAAACACTTCAGGGAACATTTAGAAGCTAAATAAGAAAAATCTTTTATTAGATAAATCCTGAAAAATTCTGGGCTATATCCTTCAGACAAAACATTCTGATCCAAATTAAACTTTTCTTTATCAGTATGAAGTAGGTAGTAACTGCATTTAAGAATACGCTGTAAGATCAAAAGGGTTATTGGTATTTCTGACAGCACTGAGAGATTAAAGCTGCTGGTGGTCTAAAGTGTGAAGCTTCATTTAAGCAGTTAAGGAAGCTTTCTTTAGTCTGTTCATTTGTGATTTTTCTATACTCCCTCTTACCTCATTACCGAGGTATCAGACTGCTTCAAATCCTCCATACATTTATTCAGTCTGCATTTCGAGAGGTAGGCAACTCAGTGGACCAATTAAAAGAGGCTTAAACTGCTGTGTTAAAGGTTTGTAGGCAGCTAAAGATAAATGTAAGTGCCTGGTGGGATTTTGAAAACCACTTATGGGTTAGGATTACAGCAGGACCTTGTGTGTGAGGGACTAGATGTCTAGCTGCTACGTTAGGCTCTGTTAGGCAAAATCAATTTGAAAACACTCTGTTTATTCAAGTTTTTAAATTTTTAAAAGTGGATAGAACTTCTCTTTTTCTGCTCTTCTTTTCTTCTCTTTAACTTTGCTTTGCTTTTCATCATCTTGCCTTCCTTTTCAGAAATAGTTCCACTACTCTTATCTCTCTGTCCTACTCTGACCATTACTTCAGACAGAGTAGTCCAACCACTTATTCCTTGGCATCAACCATACATTGTCTTCCCATTTCTCTTTTGAGGGTCAAATGTGGCATGAGAGCCATAGCTGTGGTGCTGACTCCATTTAAGTTGCTTACCCTGAGTAAACCTAATCTAGATCCAATACTGTGTGGCTCAGAACAATCTCATCTTTAATCCTCCTGAGGCTTCACATACTAAGTATTTGGTGTCAAGCATCAGCAGGATTCCTCAAATTGTTTGAACTTTGGTTAGTTTGTTCACCTTTCTAGTTATACTTTCCATTTATGGTTATATGCTTGCCTCAGGAAAATGCTGTTGTGTATAATCATACAGGTATGAATAAAGAGCAAAAAGAATGTAAATATCCAAACAACATCAAAGTATGGAAGTTATCTTTAACCTATTTCATTGTAATATTTCAATCAACTGATTTTCCCTGTTACATCCAATTTTCTTTTTTCACTGCTTACTTAAAATTAAAATATCTTCTTTTTATCCATGTCTGGCAGCTTGGAAATGGATGGTATTTGATAATGACTTAATTTAGGTGACAGTCAAATTGGTAATGCCATTGTGAATTCTCTGAACAGCTCATGGTGCTTGTGAATCAAACATGTGATCACAGTCATGAAATTAGTTTCAATTGAAGAAAGTTAAAGACAGGTTCTGAAAGTTCAAACGCAGTCTTAAATCCTATGGGTAAGGTGCTGATTAACCAGTATGTCTGGCTGACAATTCTCTAAGAGAAACCTATACAAATCTAGTATTACAAGTGTTGCACTATAAAATTATTATTTCTGGAATTGAAAGCAATGGAAATAATATTAAAAGTATTCAATTCTTTATGCAGTATTACTTAGAGATAGGTATGTGCCCTATAAGATTCTCACAGTGAGAGAAAATTTGTCGTTAATTATGAATTACATACCCATAAAAATAGCCTTAGAGAAACTCTAACAAGGATAAAAAGCAAATGCTCAAATTTAAGGAAAAGTTTAATCAAGCTTGCTATGCAACCTTTTTTTTTTTTTAATAATCTAGGTATATTGGAATTCACTAGAGAATTCTATTCCATGATAACTTTTAATTTTTTTACAGTTGGGAATCATTAATAATAATTAACAACAACAGCAACAACAATAATATTACAATGGTAAGAATTTATACAATTAGATCAAAAATTCCACTGTAAAGAATTATTTCTTTGTGGTCAACTGCTTGGGTTTTTGTTTGTTTTTTCTAATGTTTGTTCCCTACCTTAATAAAATTTCTTCTAGAATTTAATAGGTAAACAAAACCAAATTGTTCCTTGAAAAATTCAGGCATCATTTGGGATTGAAAAATGCCATTAATAAAAACAGTTTCTGAAGAAGAAATTTTCTTTAAGACCTTTCTTTTTGTACATATGTCTAAACTATATTTGTATTGCCATGGATGAATATATCCTTTACATGATTGTCAGTTTGATAAATATTTTTTCTCACACCCTTCCTCTAAAAAAAAAACCAAAGCCGAAACCCAAAAAACTAAAAACAAACAAACACCCTCCCCACACACAACAAAACAAACAAATAAATAAATAAAAACAAACAAAAATATAAAGACATGGAATAGGTTTCAAAAGTAATTAGAAGGGGAAAAGCAATTCTTTCTCCCTGCAAATAATTTCTCTTCTGATCTTTGAAAAACATACAAGTATGACCTTGGAGGAGTAAAGATATAGTTGTATGAAAAATGCCTTCAGTTAGGTAAAAGGGCTGTTAATTTTATTATTAGGAATTTTACATTATGTCATATTAACGTTGTGTTGCACTGGTGTTTGTTACGGTAAAAGAAAAGTCTCACCCCGTTACTGACAACCAAATCATATTAAATAATACCAGCTAACTCAACATGGTGAAAGACTAATAAGATATGATAGAAAATTGCTGTTATGATAAGACTTTCAAATCACATTAGGTAAGGAATGCCATTGCTTCATGTTCTGTTTGCACTCAGAACTGCCACTCAGTATTCATTTTTGCTACATTTATCTATTAGACATGAAACAATCTTGGAAAACTAGGAATAATTTTGCTGGCAAGTAAAAGCTCCCTTAGGCTATCATGATCTATATACACACAAACATGAGAATTTAAGGTAAAGGAACTTGATTATTTCAAAGTCTAGCCTCTATCAACTTGTCCTTTAATATTTTATACTCAAAACTGTTGTTTGGAGACAAAGTTCCCTTTTCTCAGCAGGGTCAAAGCCTGGTGTCTCAGAAACAATTCTTCAAAATTGATGTGACATAGCAGATGAAGAGAAAACATGCCTTCATGTTCTGTCCCACCTTCTGAGATGTGTACCAAGCAAAATGCACCAATTCAAAGGCATCTTCAAATTTCAGCACAGAAGTATTATAAGCATATTATTTTTGACACTGTATCCTTGTTGAAAAAACTCGGTAAGTGTGGACTGGATGAGTGGACAGTGAGGTGGATTGAGAACTGGCTGAATGGCAGATCCCAGAGGGTCGTAATTAGTGACACAGGGTCTAGTTGGAGGCCTGTCACTAGTGGTGTCCCCAGGTTCTATTCTGGGCCCAGTATTGTTTAACTTGTTCATCGGTGACTTGGATGGAGGGGCAGATGCCTCCTCAGAAAATTCGCTGATGACACAAAGCTGGGAGGAGTGGTCAATACCCCAGAGGGCTGTGCAGTCCTTCAGAAGGACCTCGACAGGTTGGAGAGATGGGCAAAGAAGAACTGTATGAAATTCAGCAAGAGAAAATAATGGGTTCTTCGTCTAGGGAGGAATACTCTATGCATGAGGATAGGCTGTAGACAACCTGCTGGAAAACAACTGTGTGGAGAAGGACCTGGGGAGTCCTGGTGGACAGCAAACTGTCCATGAGGCAGAAGTGTACTGTTGGCCAAGAAGGCCAATGATATTCTGGGGTGCATTGGGAAGATCATTACTAGCAGGTCGAGGGAGGTCATCCAGTCCCTCTACTCAGCCCTGGTAAGGCCACATCTGGAGTGCTGTGTCCAGTTCTGGGCTCTTTGGTACAAAATAGGCATGGAGCTCATAGAGCAGATCCAGCAGAGGGCTACAAAATTGACTAAGGGACTGAAGCATCTCTATAATGAGGAAAGGCTGGGGGAACCAGACCTGTTCAGCCTCAAGAAGAGACAACTGAGAGTGGACCTCAAAAAGAGGAGACTGAAGGGAGAACCCGTAGCAGTCTAAAACTTACTCAGTGTAGAGGAAGAAGGGAAGAGGGGAAGAAGAGGGGCAGACAGTGATCTCTTCTCTCTGGTTACCAGTGACAGGACCCAAGGCAATGGTATGAAGATGTGTCAGGAGAGGTTTAGGCTGGATATTAGAAAAAGGTTCTTCCCCCAGAGGGTTGTTGGACACAGGAACAGGCTCCCCAGGGAAGTGGTCACAGCACTAAGCCTGAGAAAGTTCAAGATGCACTTGAATAATACTCTCAGGCACATGTTGTGACTCTCAGGGATGGTCCTGTGCAGGCCTCAGGGCTGGACTCTATGATCTTTGTGGGTCTTTTCTAAGCCAACATATTCTGTGATTTTGTGAATTTCTATAAGTGTATTAAAGAAAGGTGCCAAGAAGATCAAGCCAGGCTCTTCTCGGTGGTGCCAAGGATTAGGACAAGGGCAAATGGGCAGAAACTGATGCCCAGGGAGTTCTACCCAAACATCAGAAGAACTTCTTTACTGCATGTGAAGTAAGACAATGTGCAGGTACCCCCAAAATGCCAGGCAGCGGAAGGATTGAAGGAAAATTCATTTCCAAAGTTGAGAACACTAGACTTAAAGAACATTTATCTAAACAGCATTTCAAGCACTGGGGAAAGACACATCCCCTGTTCATCTCAGGGCTTTCATCATCCCCACTGTGAGGGCATTCAAACATGTCTACAAGTAATTATCTTTTTCTCATACCAAGGAGAGTTTCTCTGGAATCCAGGAGGAGAAAATGCCTAAAACTGTCACTGGGAAAAATACCTCTGCCAAGCAGCAAAGTCATCATAAGCAAAATAAGCCCTAGACTCCTTGCAATAAATCTTCTGGAAGAGTCTTCTACCCTTATACTGTAAGTGACCATGCACTGGAACAGATTGCCCAGAGAGTTTGTGGAGCCTCTGTCAGTAAAGACAATGAAGAGCTGTCTGTTTACAATCCTGTTCCATGTGTTCTGGGAAGACCCTGCTTGAGCAGGGAGGTTGGACCGGATGACCCACTGTGGTCCCTTCCACCCTTACCTTTCTGTCACTCTGTGAGTGGTTTACGACAACTCACATGGTGATGCCAATATCATCCTTTAAGTAGCAATTTCAGTGTAAGGCCCATTCATGTGTCCACAAGGAGACATGTTTTCCACAGTCTGTTATGTTCAATGTGTTCTTATGGGCAAAAAGGAAACATATCTTACAGATATTACTGTTAGTGTAATTGAAATCCTAACAGTGTAGTCAGGGAATCTTTATTAATTCAGATGTAATTATGCAGTCTGAACAGTAATGGAGTCTGACACACATTATAAAAGAAAGCTTTATTGAGCCAGTAGGAAAGATGACCAACAATATACTTATACAGAAAATAACCTGACCATTGACAGCAAATGTGACTTCATAAGAGATGCTATGGCTCCAGTGGACAGCCAAGGAGACTTGGTGTCCAGGGCACCTGTCAGCAACAGCCAGTCATGCAAAAGCCTTTTGGAGGTGGGCAAGAGTTGGGACACCCTTTGGCTCCAGCAAAGACAGTGTGATTAGAGAGGATCATATTTTGCATGAATACTGTGGGCAGCACCCTGCCTACAGTGCCGATATTGGTAAGGGGGAAGGGTGCTGTCTGTTTATGCTGCCAGTGCTGGTCCAAAGCAGGGTGCAGCAACCTGTCTGTGCTACTGGTAGTGGTCAAGGGACAGGGCACCAGGAGGCAAGATGCCAAATTATTAAAAAAGAACCAAAGTAAAAATCCCCCACTCTACTATAGAGAAAAAAAAATAGGAAAAAAATCGTTCTGAGGAACATTAGGCACTCATTGGTAGTTATAACACAGAGGTTATTTATTCGGTAGTCAGAGAGGAATTTCTTGTATGAAACTTACTTAATATGTCAGTAGCAATACCTTCTACCTGCCCTGACAAGTTCACTTGAAAGCAGAACGGACATGCTCCAAGAAATATGTTTACAGCAAAAATATTGTCAGCTAAATGGTCTAATTCTTCTTGGGAACTAGGCTTTAAGTAGAAAGAAAAAGGTTCGGGACAAAATGTTCTAATGTTTTTTCTTCTTTTCTTTCTTTCTTTTGTATTTTTTTTCTAGTTACTAGGTTACCATAAGGGCTGCCTTTTTAGAGGAGACAAAAAAAAAAAAAAAAAGAACGATAAAGTAGATGTAGCACAGAATTTCAAATCAATAAAAAAATAGAAAGGCTTAAAAGGACTTTGGAAAACACATACAAATAGACTCTGGTGAACCTCCCCAAAAAAAGAGGAAAGACAAGGAGGAAAAAGATATCAGTTAAGAACCTAGAAAATTCACTATCTTACTCAGCCATCTCTATACTTCTCAGGGAAAACCATCACTGTCAGCTTCGCGACTGAAAAGGATATCAGAAGGGTAAGCGTAAGACCTGAAAAAGCAGTAGATAATAAGAATGTGCATGTAATAATCTCAACTGTGTTATTATTAATATTTTTTCTTTAATAGCGTTATCTTCTTTAGATTATTTATTCTAATATTTAGATCTGGACAAATAATTATTCTATGACTAGATTCCTGAGATTTCAATTATAATAACTTCTTGGCTCTACATTTAAAGTGTGTGCCTTTTGCCCTTTTGAAGGTTTTGAATGTATCAGGTTAAATATTCAGCCTAAGCTTGTGAAGAATTATGTCATGGGTGAAAGATGGAGAAGTTAGACATTCTACCATTCCTTCTTCCAAACTCAACTATGTGTTGGTACTGTGATCATCTGTTGGATCATACAAAGTGCTTGAAGTTACTGTTTTGCCTTTGGCATTTTAACAGGGTCTGCTGATGATAAATGATGATAGTACTATATGTATTCTGTGGAACCAAGATATCACAAAGAGTAAATGAACAGTGTCTCAAAGACTTCATAATAAGAAAGTCTAGATATGGCTGTACTTACTAGTCTGCTGATAATTTTTTAAGAAAAATTGAATTCAATATTATAATTATCATTAAGTATGTATATTTTACTTTGTTGTTTTTTGGATTCTTCCTTTTTTCATTCCTTCTTCAACAGAAGAAATCAGTCATTCCTACAAGAAAAAAATTAATTGAACATTTGCAGTTTCATTTAATTCTGCAAGCATTTACAACACTCTCTCTCATGTCTAATAGATATTTATCCTGTACATAAAATGTTTTGCATCTTCGAATTTGCAGTTATATTATTAAAAGCTATTCTTGTCATGTTGTGCATATGTAATCAAGAGACTCACTGAAAAATCACAGAGAAAACTGAATACGTTTCCTACTGATTTCCTTGGGAATCATTAAACGCCATATGCATTTCCAAATGATGACAAGAGATGACACAACTGAATGTCTTTGAATAATTAACTAAATGTTTTGAAAAAATATGACAGATAATGCTTTTATGCGTATTAACTTTGCAATGCTGTAGCTTTTGGATTCAGGGTGTTTGCCATTTCATACTCTTGCCATTACAGTGCTAAGAAATGTAAGTTAATTTTCCACAGTTAAAGGCTCATAAAACCATTCAACTTATTGTTTGATTTCTTGCCATGTTCCTTCCTGAGTGATCACCTCATTAAGATTATTTCTGCAGTTTATAATCATAAAGTCATTCTTAATTCTAATTTTTCCTTTAAAGCTGCCATGGAGAAATTGCCACTGCAATATCTTTGAAACATTTCTCATCTATCAAATTGTACAGATGTACAATGATGGAACTGAGATACATAGTTTTGTTATTTCCTTGTTGGGTTTAGTTTTTTTCTTCTGCTTATTTTAATTTTGGCAGCTGTTTATTTCATATTTTTAAAGCTCATTTATCATGCATTTGCTGTTTACTAGACTGTGAACCAGTTTTTGGAATCACCTATCACAATTTGGCTATGCTAAATGGATGATGATGAATAAATAGATTGAAAAAAATGTCATTTAACTTCAGACTATATCTGCTAGTACTTTTTTTTCTGCTATTTACACATTGGTATAGAAAGGAAGGAAGTAAAAAACTACTAAAAAAATAGAAATAAAAAGCAGTTGTATTTCTTGCTGATTCTTCTCAGGTACTCAGTGTTCACACCAACCCTGTTGAATTGTTTGAGTTTTAATGTAAGTTCAATATATTAATTGATAGTCAAACTAAAAAAATGCTCACTGTCCTTTACATACGAAAATTCAGGATCTGCCTCTAAATTGAAGGGGTTACTTGCTTAATTATTTAACTGTAAAATCCTGTTTTGTACAGTCTGAACTGCATCTACACCTTGTCTGTTGCTGGTAAATTTCCTGAAACCGCTGCTTGTTTACATGTTATTAATCAGGCATGTTTTTCCAGTACAGAAAGCACTTACAGGATTCTGTTTTATTACTCATTAATGTTCAGAAAAACATCATAGTCTTCCTGGTCAATCTAACCAAATAACTTCTGCTACTGAGCTGTATATCTACAAAATTAAATTTGAAAATTTGTTTTCCTTCTCAGTATTGGACTGAAGCTTTCAGATATTTGTAGCACCCACCCAAACAACCAGATATCTTATTTGAACACATCAAGATGGCAAAAAACTCATTAGATTTCAGGAATACTATCTTCCTTACTAAATGAAGGAAGGTACTTATACTTAAGACAACTTGACCTTCACCATATGATCAATGAAAAATGTCGGTGCTGAGAAAGGGGGATAATAATTTTCCTCAGTATTCTGGCTTCACCCTTGCAGCCCAGTATGAAGACTGATGTGCAGTCAGCCCTCATTAATCTTGGCTCAGTTCAAACATGCTATCTCCTGGGAACTCCAGGTCCTTTAGTACAGAGCTAACTTTTTTATCCGTGCAGTCCCTAGCTTGTATTGAAGCACAGTTCCTGATATCTCAGACACAGAACATGGAATTTCCCTTTGCTGAGCTTCATGAAAATTTTGTAGGCCCATTTGTACAGCCCATTTAAGTATCTCCTGTCCAACATATCAGCTGGTTCTGCTGATACTGTAGTCTCAAAGTGCTGTCAGGTATGTTTCTTTATGAGATCAGTATGGAAAACCAGAAATAAACAAGTTATTTTCTCTCTATTTCAGCTGAGTGGGCAACTCCAGGATATGACTGGACATTGCACTCTAGAAGAAAGGGTGTGACAATTCAGGTGCTGTGGACAATCTGTGTTTTTATAAAACTACATGAACTGCTGAGTTCATGTCAAGCTGAAACTGTTGTTGTGAATGTATTATGGAGAGAAGTTTATCAAATCTGAACATGGCAAGGCATTTTAGGTCTGGAATAGTAATTTCGAGATATAAATATTTTGTCTTGGGAACAAGTAGAGTAAAAGCTGAAGTATAGAGAAATAATCCATTTTAGATTTATACCATAATAATGTTCTTGAGAATTAATTACTGAGTTCCAAGATAAGCTTCATTTCATGCTACATTTAGGGTAGCCCATGCTAGCTAGACAATACTGAAAACCTGATGTCTTTTTGACAGGAAATAAAATATTTTCTGTCCTTTTTTCAAGCAATAAAATATTATCTTAAAGCTTTGAGTCAAAGTCTATTCCAAGAAAATTTGAAATATATTAGATATTTAACTCACTGTCTTAATCACTTTTAATGGTTAAATTATTAAAGTGTAATAATATTATAGAATTGTTGCTACACATAAATATAAAAGAAATTCAGTGAGTTCTAGGTATCTAACTCTCATAGCCTCTTGATCCTAAATGTGTGATTTGCAAGAAACTGAAGTGTGAAAATCATGAAAGAACTGATAGCCGGTTTTAAAAGTTCACACATTTATATCTGGTTGGTTCTGTAATCCTTACATATGACTAATAAAATGGATCAGTGCAAAGCAGAAGTAGTATTTATTGTATTGTTTGTGGACTGTTAAATAATCTAGGTCAAGTAGAAATAAACATTAATAATATATGAAATAGATCACTAAGATGCAACTGTTGGTTTTTATCATGATTCAGGTAACTGAGGGCGAAAATCTTGTTGCATTTAATTTGATTTTAGAGTAATACAACTTCACTGACTTCATTGCAGAACTCTTTTTACATTTCTGTAAACTTGTGTTGGAGAAAGGATACTAATGCCTTTAAATTTGTTCTGTGTTTTAATCATTTTCAAGTGCAAAAAGTGTTGAAAATTGATCCTTTATGTTAATAGTAGTATCTTGCAGTGTAAAAAATCTTGTCAGTAGATAAAGCCTCCAGGAAGTAGAATACTATGGAAAAGCACTTTTAAACTCTGAAATTTGAAAGAACAAAGTGAAATCCAAGTCCATAATTTCTTAATGTTGAAAAAAAATTTTCAACACAATTAGTGGGAAAAGAAAAAAAAGGACAAACAAGAAAAAGAAAAGAGCCTACTGGTGACCTGATTCATAGTTTCAACACAAAACTTTTCAATTAGTTTAACAGTGAATATTTATGTGTTAACTTAAATTCAGATGTGAGAAGATATCCATGAATTTCCATTAAGCCATGAGGCTATTGGTACTCACCAGGGTTATGTGGACAAACATATATTTGGCAGGTTTTATGGAGAGTGTTTGGCAGAAAAAGTCATCATCGGCCCAAGTGTATAGGGTATGGCTATCAAACAACCTGGATAAAAGAGTACTTGGAACATAACTTACTAATTATTATTGCAATTATTTTATTATGTGTTTGAGCTACACTGACAACTATCAAAATAAAGGGCTGACATCTTCAGCTAGTTAGTTTTAGTGAGGTTCCGCTTCATTGGCAAGAAGGAATTAAATCCATCTGTTTGGCAATTAACTGTCTGAGATGCCTCCATTTATTTTCTAGTCAAAATTCCACTTCAGAAGTCTTTCTGAAAAAAAAGAGAAAAAAATTTATTGTTATCTGAAAATGGTTTTTGTCAACATAGCAATTTTTCTCAAAGAAAATAGAAAATTCTGTTAAAATATCAGTAACCACTGTAATTTAAAATGTCAAACTTTCTAATAAATAAATAATTAGTTAAATGCATCATAGATTTGCAGAGAAAGACTCAAAAGGAATACCCTTGAAGATGTCTAACTTTGAGGTGCCTTTTCATGAGCCTGTATGAGCAGATATAAAAATCTGGGAGGAAGGTATATATGAAGATCATCAGTAAGGACTTCATGCTAGAAAAAGCTGTTCAGGTTATTCAGTGGTGCCTACAGTTCCAGTAATTTTGGTGTGCTTCTCTGCCTCTATTGTGACTGCTTTAGGGTTAGGTCTCAGTTCACTGTTCCTTTTAATTTAGTCCCAATAACATTTTGTTCAAAAGTCCTTCTGGAAGAAGGACCTAAACCATATTCTCAAGTTCCACTTCTAGATGTTGCTTGAACACTTCCAATGACAGTGATTCCACTACCTCTCTGGGCAACTTAATTCAGCACCTAACCATGGTTTCAGTGGTTTTGTTTTTCTGATATCTAATCTGAACATCTCTTGCAGCAACTTAAGGCCAAGGGTTAAGGTATTTCAAGAGGATCTCTCCCTAGTGTATTACTTGCATTTCATCTCCCTGTTGCAACCAACCCCACACCACTTGTTCAATGACTGTCATTGCATTACTGTCAAATAGGGTTTCAAGGCCAAGGTTTTAATCAGATTCCAAAAGTATTCTACATGTGTGCAAAAAACAAGTCAGGTTGGCATTGGGGTTGAGATCTTGTCTCTACTATAACTTAATTCTTAGGAGTTTTGCCACATCTTTCTGAATTCTTATCTTGCCAAGTAACAGAATTGCTACTTAAGACCCCCATCACCATGGGAATGCCAAGTTAACCAGCTAGAATATTTATAAAGAGCATAGGGTCAAGTTTTCTGCTGATTTAGCATGACTGACTGCTGGGAGCTGGCCTCCAAAATGCATATCCCTGTGCATTTTCCTGCAGTATTGATGGAGGATCATTATGTAAAATTGAGGAGAGGCAATATCAAATGACTGAATTCGTCAATTATTTATTGCCGAGGGATATTCTTGATAGCAGATTGGGAATATATGGGATTAATAAAGGGAGCAGATGCACACAACCCCTGAGTTATTTTCTGTGATACATTTTATTGGAATTCACATCAGAGCCATCACAATGGTAATCCATAACACACAATGTGCTGCTGGTGAAGCCCGTGCCTGGAGGCTGCATCGATAGCCTTCATTGCTCACTCACCCTGCTAGTGTGAAAATGAGAACTGTGGGGTGAATCCTAATAGCTTCTGTCAGGCCTCTTAGGATGAGTGTTTGTATGACTGCATTGACTTCTCATTTATCCTTGCTATCACTACCTATTCATCTCTCTCCTGGCTTTGAAGGTGAAATCCCTTATTCTCCTTCATCAGAGTTGACAGTAGCACCAAAGCTTTCTCTCCTTGTTGCAAAACTCTCCTTTCTAGAGCATGGAGACATTTCCTCAGGAAAAAACAGAAACAAAAGCAAATCTGACTTTTGTATAGGGATGCCATGAACACACACTGGTTTTTAAGCTGATAAGGTACTTAATCCTTTGTCTTTTCTGCTTATTAGACACAGACATAAATGTTCACAATCTTTACATTTTATGAAAAAATTACAAAATAAGAAAAACTACTTCTGATCAATTTATTCAAAGCTGGAACAAATATTTATCATTGTGTTTTTTTACTCTTTTAAAAAGTTTGGACTTCACATATCTTTAAGAAATGCTCTATTTCTAGGAAGAGCTGTGGCATGCCTAACAGCCCATAGGATACAGATGATTGGACTGAATGGAAACTATAGTTTCATTTTACCTTTTGGGTCTATGAATCTATGTATTCTAGGATTGTCAACATTTCAGAGATGCTGAATATTCTGCTTGTCATCCTTGCAAAAATGGATGTTTGAGCCATGGGACATACAGTATAGACCCTTCCCAAACTTTCCCTCGAGTCATTAAGCTTGGTAGAAAACTGCTCGTTGAGTTTCTATGTTACTCTCAGCAGTGGTACAGCTGAGCAGCAAGTAACTTGACCTACCTGTAATGCCTTTTAACTTCACTGCTAATGATAGAGAGCAGTTGAAAATATGACTTAGTTGCCTCTCTAGGTTTATTTGTAACTACTTTGTCTCACTAAAAATGCTTGTATCTAATGCAGTTAGTAAATGAGATTTATTATGAAGAAAGATATAAATTAAAACATAAATAAAGCCAAAGAAAGCTGCTTTCATTTCAAGGTTTCTAAAACTGAATAGTATCAGCATATTTTTAATATTTAATTTAGCAATACAGTGCAATACAATGTCAATTAAAAACTTCCTAATAAAATTTCTTTTAGCACAATCAAGAGGGATGTGGAAAATCTCTATCCAAATATTTTTTCTCATGATGGTTCCACTGAAAAACTATTGGCTCATATGTTCTGGCTATAAGTACAGCCAAAGGCTTCATTTTGTATTGATGATTTACTAGTGCAATTGTCCGAGTTTACTGCCTAACTGCAATGGTAGAACACCTTCTTAGAGCAAACACTTATTCTCAGTCCATTGAGCTACTCCTACAGAAAAGGAAGGAATATGCATACTGACACATGCTGTGTACTTAGAAGAGTACAAAGAGAGCTCTCTCTTGCATTTCTTAGGGCTCACAGTTCTTCAAAAGAAGGGAAGAGTGAAGCAGTTGGCTATGAATTGGGCTAAAAAGTCTGCATTTGCCTACTAGAAGACTTCAAACTTTACCACTGTGATGCTTAAACAGTATGGCTTTTATATATTCCTATCTAGCTGCAGTTCATGGATGTTCATGAAATTGTTGTGGTTAAAAATGTAACAATGCTTAAAAGTATGGAGATAAAACTTATTCCAGAGCCTTAACTAAGCAAAGAAGAAGAATATGTGATGAAAACTATAATTTTTAAGCTCAAAAATAGCAGAAACACAGATCATGGGAATCTTTTTAGCTTGGCCTCGAGGAGTAACCTTGAGGGGTGTCCCTACCTCACACAAGGGTCTTCACACATCTTAGGGGTGATATGTTGGAACTCCTCATCATTGAAAAGTGGGATTGGTCTTTTATAGTACAAAGGGATTAAAAGTCAGTCATATAAATTTTGCAATTTTATGTTGTCAGACTTAGTAAAACATGCTTTGCTGCTGAAAAAAGATGTTATCAGCTATGGTTTCTTTTGCTCGAAATTTCTGACTTTCACTTCTGTATCAGCACCTGCACATCCTTGCTGCTTCCAGCCTCAGTCAGGGAGCATCTATCTTGCATGTCCTTGTGGTGGGTCTGATAGTTTGGTCAAGCTGTCCACACCAGCTTTTTCAGCACTAAAACAGCAGACCATTTTTGGTCTACCTTATCACTGACCAGTGGACCATCCTTGCTCAAGTGATCTCTAAATAACTTGCAAACAAGACAAAGTGTGAGCTGCTGGATACCTGCTTAGGCAATGTCCTGCAACACATGTAGCTTGATACTATCCAACTCATACAGCGAGAAATCATAGATCATAGAATTATAGAATGGTTTGCTTTGGAAGTGATCTTAAAGATCCAAACCCGTGGCCATGATGGGGGAATGAATTGTTTTATTCAATAACTACCATATGAATACAATTGATATGGTATTCCAAAAATAGTATTGAGTCACAGAATTACTGGAAAAGTTGGAGGTAGGAAAGATCTATGACAGTATTTAAGATATTTTATTGCTTCAGAAGGATTATTATTCTTTTTCCCTACAGGATTGCGTTTTTAATTTTTAATAGAGAAGAGGATTAAAAGTCTTCCTTATCTTTTACATATCATCATTCCCTATCTGGAAACAGCATTTGTTTTTCAGAATAAATGTTTCTTTCTGTAACTTAATCCTCTAGTAGTTCTTATTACTTGTGTATGTTAATAATTTATTCTCTGTCCTAGGTGTCAGATTATAACTATGTTTCTTTTTTGCCTTTTCTTAAAAGCCTGAAACATATTTACTCTGAGTTTCTTGGAGGAGTTTTTCAAAGATAAAGGTACGTATCCACTGATCTTCAAAAGATTACTAGGATTTAGGCAGAGAGCATCCAATGTTCATTCTCTACTTTAGAGGCAATTCTTTCAAAACATCTAATCCATATTAAAATTTCTCACTGGACTTATTATCTTTCAGCAACATGTAAAATGCAATTACAGTGATATTCTGTGTTCATATGAATCGTAATTATCTTCCTATCTATTATCTCCCTACGACTGTGTGCTTTTGTATATACTTATCAACACTGAAAAGGATGCTTTTAATGTTATATGTAGATTTTAAAACTGTGTCAATGTGCCCATTAGGAGACATTTATAATTACTCCCACGCAGAAGTAATTGCAATAATGCACATTTAAATATTTTCTCAGAAGAAAAATCACATCTCTTTTACCAAACGAACCTTAATAAGAACGTACACATTTGTTTTAGCTCTCCAGATTGTCTTTCTCAAATAACATTGTTCTTTTCATTTTATTGCAGTTTAGTATTGCTTGCATACTACTAACTGCCTTCTGTTCTACATATTCACACACTTATTAAAAAAATTCAGATTACATTTTAATCCTTCTGCCAGTGGCATAGTCCAGACTGGCAATCTCATTTGACTTTTATTCTTCAATATGGTAAGACCAAGTGGGCTTATATTTGTGTTCTCAGCTCTTCATATAGGCTTCCCATGGGGAGTTTTCACACACGCATACAACCCCTGTTACAACCTGCTCCAGAAGGGCAGGGTAACCCAGCTTCTTGTTATTAAATCCCTTGGCATGGATTAGAGTGAAACAACACTGGGTGATTGGCGTTTGGGAATATATATATATAAGGTTTATTTTAGAACAATTTTGTTACAAAGGTAAACAGGTATGTTACCGTTTTGGGTGTTATCATCTACAATAACTTAACAATATTAAGAACAAAGGAAGGTTAAGGATCCCAAGGTATACAAAGTCACCACACGCTGGATCCAGCAATGAAACTTGGTAATTGCAGCTTCTCCATCTGTTGGTTGAAGTGGTGATCATAGTCCTGTCAAAATCACGGTCTTGTTCTGCTGGGGCTGGGGAAATACCCTTGCCCCTCTCCAAAACTCAAAGATTTCCTAGGTTATACATTTCAAGTTCAGGTGAGAATGCCTTGTACCTTCCCTGGCATGGGGAGTTTTACAGTTGATGATATCACATCACTTGTTTTCGAAGCATCCCAGAGGGGTTTTCACAGCAGAGCTATCATGTAGCTGTGGACCTTGGCATGGTAAGAAAAATGCTAGTTGTTCTCATTCACCTTTTTTTCCTTCACATAGTAAGAAAAAACAACATCTGAGTTGTTTTGCTGAACTTCAGGAGAGAAAAACTTAAGCTATTCATGAAGCTATTCAGGACAGAAGTCTGGGAATCTGCTTTTGAGGGCTTAGGAATCCATGAGCATTGGTCAGTTTTTAAGAACTACCCTTCCGAAGCACAAGACCAGGCAATTCCACTGTGCTGAAAGTCAAGCAATTGAGTCAGGAGACCAGCTTGTCTGACCAGAGAACTCATGGAGCTCAAGAGGAAAAAGAAACTACATCATCTCTGGAAGTGAGGTCAGGCTTCATAAGAGGTTGCAAAGCCAGGGCTGGTGTTGTGTGCAATAACAAGGAGGGCTTTTTAAAGTTTATTAATATCAAGAGAAGATCTAGAGAAAACATTGGAGCAAAACTTGTTGAAGATGGTCATCTAAATAATGGAATGAAAAAGAAGTAGAAGCATTAAGTGCTTTTTTTTTTCTTTTAAATAATTTTTTTTTTAAATAATACCAACAGAACTTGGGCCTCCTGGTCCTGGATCCAGTAGGAGGATGTGTGAGAATAATTCAAACCTATGTCAGGGGAGGTTTACAGTAGGTAACAGGAACCATTTTAGTACCCAGTGATTTCCCACATTTACATAGAACTTTATGCGTCATACGTCATAAGAAAAAAATCACTGTAAATTTCTCCTACTCTCAGTGTGGTTATTAAGATTATATTCCTTATGTCACTTTTACCACTTCCTAGAGACCATTCATCACCCATAAACAGTATACAAAAGAGTCATATTATTTTAAATATTCAAAAACCTTCTTTTAATAACTACCATAATATTTCATCAGATTTGAATGTCTGCTCTATACCAACCACCTGAACAATTTTTTTTAACTACTTAGCTGGAATGCAATCTCCTTATTTCTCAAAAAAGCATATTCTATGATTTGAGAGTGGATGATGTCATTATTTTGAAGCATAATATTCTTGATAATGCGTCAATAATCATATGAATTGCAAGGTAATATCCCTGACAAAACAGCCTGTACAACCCTGGAAGCCAGCTCATCATGAATTACAAGTGCTGTGTACAGTCCCTATCTTCTGGTTCGTTTTCTTTTACAAGGAGTCTCTCCACCTTCCTGACATCCTCTGTCATCTGTGGACATTTTTCAAGCTTTTTCGAAATGTTTTACTTCAGATCAGAAACGGACAATACTACACAGATACTTGAAGAAAAAAAATTCTGGAAAAGGATCTACCATAGTCAAGGATTTCATGTTTAGACAGATCATAAGAAGATGGTCTAGACACTATTACCTTATTAATCCAACTCAAAAGAGATTATGAGTCAGAATTACAATTTAATAAAAATAATACAATAAATACAATTATACAGATGAACAATTGGTTTTAACCGACAAAATCCCAGATATATAACCTGGCCCCCTGGGGCACGAACAGAATAATGTTCATTGGCCAAAGTGCCCATGTGGTCCCCCAGAGTCCAAAAATAAAAGGAGAGGGGAAAAAAAGAAAAAACAACCTGTTGATGAGAGTGATGGTCACAGTCTGGTCAAGAGTGGCAGCTGCAGTCTGGTTGAGAGTGGTGGTCACAGTCCGGTCGAGGTTCTGGTCCTCCTCTGGATCCCAGGAGTGATACCAGAAGTCCCAAGATCTCAAGATTATATACACTCAGGTTCAGGTATGAATGCCCAGCACCTCCTCCAGGACGGGGAGTTCCACAGTGGGTGATTGTGAGTTGTGAGTGTGAAGACAGGAACATCCTCCTATCTCACAGGCCTCTTAACACCCAGCTTAGAGCCTGAGGGGTCAGGTGTGCTCTGGGCAGCTGCTGCAAATGGTCTGTTGTTAACAGTTTCTGGGGAATGACATAGAGGGTGTAGAATACACAGTTTGGGTTACACACAGACAGTGGTGAACTGGTCCCAGCTACTCTAACTAGGACACAATTTTATTGCCATATTTGCTGTCATGCTTCTTTTTTTTTATGAGGATCTCAAAAGAATCCTGTGTTTCTGTCCTCCTGGTACAGAATATGCTGGAAGACATCAGATAGAAAATTACCAGATAAATGATGCGATAGCTGAAGTTTATGAAGTCTTTCACTATTTTTGCTGTGTACGCACTGACAGTGTGTACACTGCTATATTACTGTAGCCCACAAAATTTTATCATGAGGGAAAAGATGCTCTTGTTTTATAAAGTTTGTGAAAAAACAATGGCAAAAATTAAGATGAAATTGCCAATTAAAATTCAGGTACCTAAAATATTATTTAACTGTCTAACTAAAAAGCAGACAAATCTTGTCATTCTGGTCTAAATTTCTCTTAAAAATTGCAGAACTCCAGTAAAATAATAGAATAGCAATTAGTATCCTTCATGCTACTATAACAGTTAGAAATGTTAAATTATTCTATATAGATAAAGCTGCGATTTTCTACTTTATCAAAAAAATTATCATATAATCTGCACGGTGCTTGTAAAGAGACCTCTCCTGAAAGGATCTCTACTATTTCATAATGGACTGTGATAACATAATTAACATAATCTTAGGATAGTTTTAATATTCAATTGCCTGAATGGAGAAAGCCCTTAAAATGGTTACCTCCCTGGAAAGCTCTTGATTATGGCAACATTCAAAATGGTTGTTTGATGTGTCCACTAGCCGATATATCTCAAAAAATATATTGAAAATAAGATAAGAAGTGAAGAATGGACTTTGTTTCTTCTATTGGAATTTGTAGAGTACCCAGTGAAGGGTAGAGCTACCTACCCTACCTCAACTTAATGAAACATTTAACAAGATGCAGTATACTGTTGGGGCAATCATGGGCGTAAGTTTAGATCCCATTAGTGAACTTAAATTCATTAGCAAAACATAGCTTAAATAGAAGGTTTGCAAATACCCAGGAATCTATTTTTTTAATTAATCTTCCTAAGCAATGGAAGATATTGTATATTAACAGTCATGAAAATATCAGACACTGAGAGAACTTTTACTACCTACAGAAATTTCTCTTAAAATGACTGAGAAACACAAAACTAAGGGTGAAACATACACTTGCTGTTTTGATAAAATCTTAAACTCATTCAGAATGTACAACACAACTGATTGCTATTACGAAATAAACATTGGCTTGTACATGGTAGTGAATAAGAATGGAAAATACTTTAAGAAGAAAATATATAATGTTTGCAGGGAATCAGGGAACACAATAACACTTAGATTAATATAGTTCTTTATTGCCAACATTTCACTAAGCACAACTTACCAAGAAAGCGGGTACCATCAGGCAAGTCAAAGCTTCTCTTTTGTTGACTACAAACTGCCTCTGATGTATGCTTTACCAGAGACAATCAGTGAATCTCCAATATGGATAAAAGTCAGTTGTGAAACTGCAGGGTCATGTATCTTAGAAGAAACGGGTACCATGCCTATTCCGCTCAAGGCTTCTCAGCAACATGGGTAAAACCAAAATCTACTTTCCCATGACAGAAACTGTGTGTTTCATACCAAAAAAAAGCATAGTCTGACAAAACACCTTGTCTGGAAAGGGGACGACAAAGTCATAAAGGTCCATTTGAACTTCTGAGGTTACCTTCAAAAGATTGCAGAAGTAACAATCAAGAATGACGTTTCTGAGAACACCATGTCTTCTAGCAGCTTCTGCAGCAGCAACAAGACAGGTTCTGGCAGAGATGGAGAAAACATCCAGGCTGTGATGCAGAACATTGGATGAGTTTGCTTGTGTTTACATTCACCATCAACTGAAGTGGTCTCAGTAGAGACATCCTGTGGACTATATCCAGCTATGACACATACACAGATTCCCATGTAAGGTCTAATCCCAGAAGGCTGAATCTGCAAAGAAGAATAAAGTAAAAAGGATAGCAAATACTCTGCATTTCAACAATTTATTTGAAGTATCAACATCTATTTAAGAGGTTGTGCAACAGACACAGTCAAAGTATATCTCTGAAGTGAAAACACAGAATCACAGATACAGAATGGTTGAGACTGGAAAGAACCTCCAGAGATCAACTAGCCCAACCCCCTTGACAAAACAGGTTCACCTAGAGCAGGTTGCAGAGGATCGCATCCAGGTAGGCTTCTAATATCTCCAGAGAAGGAGATTCCACAACCTCTCTGGGCAATCTGCTCCAAACCTCTGTCACCCTCACAGCAAAGCAGTTTTTCTTTATATTCAGGTGGAACTTCCTGTGTTTCACTTTCTGCCCATTGCCTCTTGTTCTATTGCTTGGCACCATTTGACAAGTGGTGACCTTGGCCCCATCCTCTTGACACGTGCTCTTAAGGTGAGATGCAGTCTGCCCAGACCACTTGCTATTCATTTAAATGCTGAATAGGCTCTCCTAAAATGAATTATTCCAAAGCTACTTGTTGCATAAAGTAATATATTACAGGATTTTTAAGGGTTGATAAATAAACTTTTTTTTTTTTTCTTCTCAGTTTTCCCAATAAAAAGCTCACTGTAGAATTATTTTATGAGTTTGTCAAATAAATCTGTATTCTGACCTAATGTCCATAACTCCTGGTTTGTTTGACCTTTATTAAGTAGCTCACTCTCACTTCACAAGTCAAAGGTGATGAGGAAGAGCCTAATGAGCTATGCTGTCATTCTGCCAAATAGAAAAGAAATAAATTAGATGAAAATCTACTCAAGCATGAAAGGTTCTGAAGCTTTTATTGTCATTCATTTAACTCATAACAAACAATTTGATGTGGTTTGACGTGACCTGCACATTTGTTCTCTGCTAACTCTGAACACATTATTACAGTCTATTTGCAAAGCCTAGTGGCTTCCAAGAACAAATTTCTTACACTGAAATAAAAATAATTTACTTAAATTTTGATTTATTGATGTCCATTGCTTACTTATGTTCTGTTCTCTCACACTTTCAGACAATGTTCAAGTTGGAACATGTGGTACATGAGGACACACTGTATCCTTCCTTTTAACTGAAAATATCAGATAACAGAGTAATTTCCAAAACCTGACAAAACCCCAAAAATCTACAATTCGGTTTGGCTTTCTCTGTTTGAGTTTGGTTTTTTGTATTTTGTTGGTTTGTTCCCTCTAAAAATATATATAAAACAGTTGGAACCTCAGAAATTGCTTACATACATCAATTCTGAAAGTTCATAGAATCACATACTCATAGAAAAGTTTGGGTTGGAAGACACAGATAAGAGTCATCTAGTACAAACTGCCTACAATGAACAGGGGCATCTTCAACTCAATAAGGTTGCTCAGAGTGCAATTCAATCTGACCTTGAATATTTCTGGGGATGGGGCATCCATCTCTCTGGGTAACCTCTGCCAGTGTTTCATTACTCTCATTGTAAAAAAATTCTTCCTTATATCTAGTATAAATCAAATCTGTTTTGGTTTAAAACCATCACCCCTGCTAAAATATCTGTCCTCATCTTTCTTATAAACTCCCTCTAAGTGTTTAAAGGCCATAACAATGTCACAGTGAAATCCTAAAATAAATTCCCTCATATTTTAAGTGTCTCTTGCTTAAATTCTGAGGATGGGATATGCCTAAATCAATTAAAGACTTCCAATAGCCACAGGTTTCATTTTTAATAGGAGGCATTAGTTTGGCTTAACCTGTCCATGAAAATGAGTGCCATCTCTACACTCTCCTTCCAACTGGAAATCATATAATTTGCAGGAAGTTATTTTGGTTTTTTTTCCCTAATCAGTTGCAGTTTAATTTTGGGGTGGCCAATCATTTTACAAAGTTTATGTATTATTTGCTGTTTAAATGATGGCATCAATATCATGAAGATAATTGGTAAACTGACTTTTTTTTCAGTGACTAAAAGTGTATAAAAATCCAGTACTTGAAAACAGAAGAGCTGTACGAATGGAATTAAAAATCTTATGATAAGGAAATAATGATAAATATTCAAATTTGAATTAGAATTTAATCCAAAGGGATTCTGAATAACCCATTTAAATCAATAAATTCAGTCAGATGAAATCAATATCAGAGTAAAAATTGAAAACCATTTCTTGAGTTTTTCCAAGTGAATATAAATCTATGTCAAATGATATAAGCTGCTTAACAATTTAAATAGAAGGACAGCTTGATATTACAGAAATTTAAAGAAATATTTTTGGGGAATGTTCCCTTCTTTAGTTAAATTAAAAGAAAACAAACTAGAGGGGAAAAAATGGGTTTTATTTAATAATAGAATACCAATAAAAATATGTTTTGGGAATTTCATAATATAACCTTCCTTCTCTGTGAAAGGTTAGACAAATACAGCAGAATGAACACTTGGTATTGTTAACCAGTATTAAAATGAACATGCACCCAAACTAGATTAAATTATGTATCTCTTTCAAGACAAACATGGTAACTATTAAAGAAAATTTCAAATTAAATATTTCACAGCCTTTATTTATGTTGAATTGAATATACATACTCTTATTGAAATCTGGATGATCAGCAATTTTGAGTGTAATTTGATATTACAAAATTCCCTCATTTAACTAAGCTAGATTTATTTTTTTAGAATAATTAGATGTTTACCTTCTCCACTGCATATTAAGCTTTCATTCATGTGTAGATTTTATGTCAGAAACAGATATAGCTAAAGTCATTATATACTTCCTATGTTTTCTATCGGAGCCATTGAACATAACTTTAATTATTTAAATATTTCTACATACTGTGTCATTTAAGTATTATTTTATTATTTCTAAATATGCTCATTTAATTTAATTGTAATGACTGATAAACTTTCTCAAATGGAAATTGTTTTTTCTTTTTTGTACAAAAGCCCCCCAAGGTCAGAGTATTTTAATGTTTTGTTAAAAACAGATGCTTTTTCTCTTTTTCTCTTTTATTATTATTATTATTATTTTTCTTTATTTCCTTTTTGACCAGTAAACAAACTCACAGAACAGTACTTGAAGGTTAATATAAGTTAGAGATTGTTAAATTCCTCAGTATTAAAAGCTTTGTCATATAAGGCAGTAACTGCCTTATATGTTACTCTTTGAGTAACAATTATACTCACAGAGTTAATGAGAAAGTCCTTATTAAAAAAACCACAATAATTCAGTGCAGCTGGAAAATGGGAAATTCCTTCTATTGATCATTCAGTATACTCAAAAAGTTCTAGAAGGTCACTGTTCAATAAAATGAAACTTATGACATCTAGTGAAATTCAAAAGCAATAAAAACTTGCATCAGTGAAAACATCTATTTGACAGAAATTTTTTACATGGGAGGGAACTGAAAGTAGGCAATTCAAAGATAGAGTGCAATGCTTATCAAACAGATAATATGTTTGCTTATACTGGATCACAGAATAAGAACAAAACTATGGACATTTTCCTTTCCTACTTCAATATGCTTTTTTTTTCTTCTCCATTTTTGAACTTTCACAGAGGACACGGATGCCCAAAGGAGTGGGCAACTACAGTACTTTTATATGTATAGTACAATGTCCTTACAGACAAAATTTTAAATTTTAGCCTGTGAACTCACTTAAAGGAATAATAGAATCATAGAGTTGTTTGGGTTGTAAGGAACGTGATAGATCATCTAGTTCTAACCACTCTACTATGGGCAGGGACACCTTTCACTAGAGCAGATTCTCAGAGCCCCATCCAACCTGTCCGTGAACACTCCCAGGGATGAGGCATCCACAGCTTCTCTCAGCAACCTGTTCCAATGTCTCATTATCCTCACAGAAAGGAATTTCTTCCAAATATCTAATCTAAACCTTCTCTCAGTTTGAAGCCATTCACACTTGTACTGTCATTACATGCCCTTTTAAAGAGATGTCTCTCCACCTTCCTTATAGGTTTCCTTCAGATCCTGGAAGGCCACAATTATGAACCTTACAAGACAAAGGTTGCAATGGTAAGATGATTAAAATATAAACCTAAACTTTGCAAGTGAATGTTGCATTATATTGGAAACCGATGTAAACACTCAAATCTAATATAACATTAATTCAAATGTACATGAAGTTCAAACTGGAATCTTAAACTTCCTAGTTTCAAATGTACTTGAAGTCTGCCTCATATTCAGTTTTTGTGCAGTTCAAAGTAAATACCCTACAGAATTAGGAACAGAGAAAAAAAGTGCTGATTTTCAAATGTCTTCCTCTAGAACATAAATTTCACTAGAACCTATAATATTTTGGAACTGTCAAAGACAAAAAAAAAAAAAGAATTTACTTCAAAAAACTTATTGCATGTATGATAATACTGTTTTTAATTACAGCTGTCCACATTTATATTAAGAACTTATGTTTTCCATTGCTTTTTGACGTTGAGTTTTAGAAATGTTGAGCATTAAAAGTATAACCTACTGAAGACTTGGCCATAACATATTCAGAATGAGTGATACCAGACATCTATAAATCTAGCAAGATAAGTACTTCAGTATCTACAGTCTTGCATGCCATTTCCATAATTTATGTTTGTTTTTTACTCACCTATGACACATATTGTCCAGGTAAAATGGACAATGAATAGTTAAGTCTGAAAATATTGAAAAATTCAAAGCAATTGCTTGTGTATCACTCATTCAAAGCACATACAAATTTATGTAAACACATATCAGATCGTAATAGCAAATTCCCAATGTCATTCTCATCGATGCTCCTAGCTCATTCCATTACTCAAGAAGGATGGCCTAAATCCTAATCTAATCTCTGGTTTGAAAATCTGCATTCTGCCCTGACAGAGGATCAGATTTCCTTCCCAGCCTGTCATCCCCTTTTGCAATCCCTGTGTAATATATATTGGATGTTCAGAATAGTGTGGAAGCTAACCACAAAAGAAATCATGTCACCTGTGTCTCTTCTGAACGTTTCAAAAAAGGATCTTATAATGCCTTCAATATCACATATGCAATTTGTCTTCCTTTGATCAAACATTAAGTGATATATTATGACTAACCCTTACAAGAAAGTTGTGGAAGGATGCTTAAGTACATCATAAAATGTGGACTGAGCTGTGAAATGAAAAGAATGCATAGGGGGAAAGCAAATGTTAATCGAGGGAATTACAAAGTGAATGATGTGACTTATCTCAGCTAATACAGCAAGGAGATAAGACCTCAACTGCTGCCCTACCTGCAGTCTCACATCAGCCATTTAGTGTGGTGTGTGAGGTGACCCTCCAGGTAATCCTCTAAGACACAGAAACTCTGAAAGTTTTTACTACAGCACTCCATTCGGAAATACCCACACCATGAAAGACTCATCAGTTTAAATATCAGAATATTTCGATCCATAAACAACTGAATCATAAGGCTATCATTAGATCAAAAAGATCATGTTTAGGTAATTTTTTCAGTGCCAGCATTTCAAACATACACACCTATCTGTTTGCTATAAACGTTAACATTGAAGGCATCTGTGTTATCTCAGAGTTATAGTCAATAACTTAAAGAACATTTCAATGTAATGTCCAAAGTTTACAAACAGGAATAAATATTAACCTGAGATATCTTTCTGCAACAAGTAATGTACATGACAGACTGATTTCTGGCAGAGTTTGATCACCCAATCTCTGATTTTTATTAGTGCTAGTGCTTTGTTGCTTAGATGTTATCCATTTTGATAGGTTTATACATCTCAAAGAAAATACTCTTTCACTTTCTTTATTGAAAGAAAATGGAAGTCAGATAAAAGACATTACAGCTATCTAATCTCAGGGGTTTGGCAGAAATTACACAGCATCTTCTGAATACTAAGATCCCAGTACAAATAACACTTCAAGGTAATTTTATTTGGAGGTCTGCTACTGAATATTGTAATTGCTCTAGCTAATGTGGACAATTAAATGAAGGATTCTCTGAAAAAAAAATCTATTAAGGTTTTGGAACAGTGGAGAAGATTATTGAGGGATATCATATTTATATATTATTATATATTATTTTATTATTTTATTATATTATATTTACTGTATTATATACATTCAGATTTACCTTGATACATTTCCCAAGAGACACTAAAACACCTGTGGGAAGTTTTCACTATTTTTTAGAAGTGAGTATTTATGGTCACAATAGCAAAAATAGATACACAGTTCGGAAACTTTGTCATCTATGACATATAATAATGTTCACTTCTATATATATATAACTTTAGAAGCCCAGAAGATGAGGGGCTAATGTTCATGTCTCAAACACTAATAGTCATGGAGCCAACCAAGGGTTGTTGCATAGGAACATGCTATGCAAATTGGCAAGAAAGGACAGAGAAGGGGGGTCATAAAGAGGTAGGACAGCACTTTTTTATGACAAATGGCCTTGTTCTGGCTCCTAGAGATAAGCACAGCCAAGTATGGTGCAAGCTCAGGAAGGAGGTCAAGTAGTGAGAAGGACCAGTAGAGGGGTGAACAAGACCACCAAAGACCTTCAAAGCCCTCCTACCCATTTCCAGAAACATCTAGAACACACTGCATATGATAACTCATTTGAATAATAAGCCAGAAACTTAGTCCCAGGGCAGGAAAACTGATCTGTAGAAAGGTACCCCCAAAAAGTCTATGTGGTGTCCTACAGGACCCTGGACACCCTGTCAGCCAGACCAACACTGGACACAGGACTGGTAATCTCCTTTCCTCTCTCTTTCCCTCTCTCTCCCTTCCTCCCTAGCTTTCCTTTTTTTCTTTTATTTCTCTTACTACTAAAAGATAAGAGACTAACTTGTACCAATTTCCATGCCAAGAGTATAATTTACTAATTCCCAATAAAACTTTGTCATTCATCTTTGACTATGGGCATCTATGAATCCTGGGGTGCTTCCTTCCTCTTAGGAATGTGACAATAATGTTTCAAAAATAATGTCATTAATCTGAAGAATATTTTTCTCAGTACAGGAAGAAGACTGTAGAAATTCTATTATTCTTTTTTTTTGGAATAGCTTTCCATAAATTCTGATTTCATTAACTTTTTTCCCCAGACCCTGTTCAAATCATTAGAAACCTTTGATGAAGGTATTGAACTTCTTCTTTAACACATTGAATACAACGTTTGAAATGTATTCAACTTCCAAAGAGGCACTGTTTCTTCACCAGAAAACACTGGAACATTTCTGCAGTTTGATCTTGGTAGAACTTCAACTACTACTTGCTATGTAAAATACTAAGTAATATAATGGTTGTTTTCTTTTCCTGGCTCAGTAAGCTCAGGCTGAGTGCTATTATTTTTTTTTTAACTGGAGTCAGATGCTGTATTTGGGGTGCCTAACTGATGTATTGCAATTCCTAAACAGCAGAGTCTGTCCTACTTGGTCAAGCTGAAGTTCTCTTAGTTGGCAGTAATGCTGCCTATACACAGTAAGGAAAATTAGATACCTCCAGGGAGCAATTCAGTAAACCTAGGCAAGTTATCAGTCTTTCTCTATTGACAGCATAGAAAAATACATTGCTCTACAATGATTCAGTGATTCTACGCTCAGAATGAAACATTCACAAAAGCAAAGATGGAGCCTATAGTTCCTTCCACTGTGTTGTTAAACAGTGTGGGTATTCATAAGTGTTTGCAGTCTTTGAGTTTTATTCTGCAATATATAAAACGCAAACAATAAAGGGAGTTTAAGATAGGACTTCTTCTTCAGAACATATTTTTCCCAAATGTACTTGCTGACTAATATAGTCTTAAAGAAATAAAGATTTAATGAATGTTCCACTGATAATTAGTCCCTCAATCAAAACTATTCTGTGTGGTATTCATGCAGAATGGCTTTTTGATTCTTAGGTGAATCAAAGTGATTTGACAACATGGTAGATGAGTCACTTTTTACAGATACACTCCACAAAGAGAACACGGGGACTCATACATTTAATATAAACCTTGAGCATAAAGACTATGTCATGGAATCAGGTGTAATAAACAATATTTCATATTCAAATGTTAGAGTCCTATTGAAGGATATTGTTAGGTGAAGTGTAATCAGCTCTTCTGCACACACAAATTGAGTAGAAAAGAAACAGTGTCAACTGCGTTAAAAGAACTACTAACCTGTCCTGGTTGCTCTCAAGCTTATCATAGGAGGACCACTAGACCATCAAAGGCCCATCTCCACAAATGGACCACACAGGTGGGATGAAAGGAGCAGGAACCCAAACTGCAGACTCCTGAAAAGGGACATCTTGTCCACTCTCTATGCAAGGCTTTTCCAGGACTAGCAGATATCCATTATTCAGGTGTGAAACCTACCAAGATGATGGGAGCAACTCTCTGAAACACCTTTTTGCACTGAGGGATGGTTAATGCCTGTAGCTGTTGGGCACAATAAGGGTTGCAGGGGAAGAGAATTTGACGTTGCACAAGAGTAGTTGTGGGATGTATCTGTGAAGAACCAAAGGTGGAATAAGGGAGGGATCGAGGTGACTAGGAAGAAACAATAATGGGCAAATGAAAGGATAAGAGAATACAAGGATCTGGTCATGTGTGAGTAGGGGCTGGTCTGTACAGTCTAGCAATGCCCTGCACCTGATCACTGTAGTCTGTCCTGTCTTCTCACTGAGCTCTATCTATCTTCAGTTATTTTTCCAGTATGAGGTTCTTAAGTCCTTGTGCATATGTGTTTATGAGGGGTTTGAGTGCCAACAAGTTGAGTCAAACCATGGGTCCAGGAGACCTGTGTGTCCATGGTGACAGCAACTGGAGACACTTGAGTGAGTGAAACCCACCGACAAGCACAGGGGTTGGACCAGGGTTGAGACCCACATGTGCCTGCAATGCAGCACCTGGAGTGAATGCAGGAGTGCAAGTGAGCGTGAGTGCACTGGTGAAGAGCAAGCCAGATGAGCTGAGGAGCTGGTGAGGATGCCTAGGTTTCAAGCACATCTCTAAGGGTGGGGTCATGGTCGTGAAAGTTGCTCTGGGGGATTGGGGGAGTTCCATCCAATTACAGCTTTGAGTTTATGTGTCTGTGTGTGTGCAGGTGTGGCAGGGTGAGACAGTCCGTATCAGCAAAAGGAGTGGAGTTTATTATGGCCCCTGTGTGCCATCCACTGGGGAGACTGAGGTGCAGGTGCAGCTTCTGGGCATATCAGAAACCTAAGCCTAGCTGCTGGAGGGATCTATACTGTACATATAAACAAACACTCATAAACACATATATATTTTTTTCATATATATATATATATATATACAAATATATATTACAGCTGAGCAGCGTGGAGATGCACTAGTGAGACTCCTAACTGGACCTCCCTCCTCCTCAGAGGCTGGTGCTCCTATTGCTCCATGGTATTCATGAATGCTCTGTAAGTGCATCTGTGTTATTTGTGTGGCCAGCCATGTATGTCTGTGTATATGTTGCACACAGAGTAAGCAGAGTAAGCTGCCTAACGCATGCTCAGCCTTGCTGCTGGGGAGACTGGCTCTTGAATCATACTAGGAGGGAGTAGGGACTGACACAGGTGTGCCGCAGCCCGGGGGCGGAGAGGGAGACAAGCGACACGAGGGTTTGATGAATTATTGATGATTTATTAATCCCAGGGAAAAATGATGGGGGCTCCCGGGACGCTGCGACACCCTCTGGGGACAAAATGTCGCTCTCGCCCGAGGGGATAACAGGGGTTTATATAGGTTTTGGGGAGAAAGGACTAGAAGATAGGGAGGAGTTACACGAGTGACAGGGGGTACAACCAATAAAACCCATACAAACATAGCGCGCCATTATAATAACCAATAACATAACAAGTTGCCTCAGCTATGCCCGCCTATACTGCGGCACTAGCTGTCCAATAGTAGCTAACCATTTCTTAACCAATCAAACTTGTAATCCCTGAGGGGAATAAAACCTTACAATATAAATATGAATATAACTCTTACAATAAATATTAAATACATTAAAAACTATTAAAACTGTCCATAAATACTCGGATAAATAACGTCCATGTCGGTGGCAATAAATAAAGAGTCCTTTTAATATTTTTTGTAGGCTTCTTTCCAGAGGTAGAAATCATTTCTTTTCTGTGCTTCCGCACAGGTGGCCTAGCAGTTGTAGGAGGAGGAATTTCCAACATTCCCAAAGCTTGCCAGATCAGATAGTCTTATCAGATGTTAGAGCTTCTTCTGCATATTTTACTTCTGCAGTGGTACCAGACTGAAAGATCCAAATTAGAGAATCCCTACCTGCAAATCACCATGATAGTTTCTGAAAGCTGGCTAAACTGGATTTTTGAGCTGTTATGCAGGCACTACAGCCTAAGTTGGTTGGTTCATGCTGTTTCTCTGAACTTCATGAACTCTAGGGGGGAAATGCGGAACCCCTCTTTCCCCTTCCCGAGTATACCTTAAGAAATCTTTGTGACACAGAGAACACAAACTAAGAATTTTACCACCAATGTTCCAGCTGCCTTTTCCCTTCCTTTCTCATGCAGACCATCTGTGTATGACTGTCCATAACAAAAATGGGGAAAGGAAATGCAGAAGTTGCAGTGCTAAGAAAGAAGAACAAATGTTAAATTCAATGCAGAACATCATTACATTGTTTGTGCCAGCTGCACAGTAATTCTATAATATAGCTGATGAGAATGGAATTCAGAAAAAATCTGACTACAAGAGCAGTCAGAATTTTCATTAAGCTTAATAGGTGTGCTAGAGAATTCTCTTTTACATACAACAGTAGGAGCATTGAATTGCTTCACATGGGGCAGAGAGAAGGGACACAAGTCAGAGCAGCCGAATTTGGGGTACTACTCCCTTACTAGGTGTTTCATGCTCAGACAGTGGCCTGTGGACAGGATGGGGGGAATCACAGGGAAGCGGAAATTGGGTTGTGGGCTGTAGACAGGACAGTGGGAGCCCCAGGGCACAGCTGGGCAGGGATAGTCAGGGCTGGTGCTGCCCTCTAGACGCTGGCATTGGAGTAATGTCATGACTGCTGTGGTAAGTAACACATTATTAGCTAATTCATAAGTCATATTATTTATATGGAACAGAGATGAATGACAATATTTTTTTCATCTAGAGAAATCTGCATTTCTTTCCCATTAATTCTGTTATAATGAATAATGTAGCAGGAAAGATTCTAATTATAAAATGCCTTTACTTTGGATAGATTTCATACATTTTTTCCATCTTATTAACCCCGGCACTCCTTTCTTGATGTGGGAGGATAATTTACACTCATTCCTTTGTTTAATTGGGCCACTTACACAACAGGTGCTCTCTGTGGTAGTTCATATCACGTGCAGATCAATGCTGTGGCACTGTTGAACTCTCCTATATTAAAATTCTTAATATATACTCCTTTCTTACATTAAAATGTAGGAAGTAAGAAGTCTGCCTGGAAAGGTTGATAGGATTTGGTCATGCAATGTTTCCTTTCTCCCAGCTCATGAATAATCTTTGATTAGATATCATTTCAGGATACACAAAATTCTGTGACTAAGTATGAGATAATGAACAAGTGAACACTTTCAAAATATCCAGTCCAGAAACAAAATAGCCCCTTTATTAATGTATTTGGTGCACACCATGCCTCTGCAAATAGTCATATTGGTTATTCTCTGACAGTAATTCTTGGCATGAAGTTATTGTTTGACTTTGACAGTGTTTGACTACTGTTTGACAATAGTCATCACAATAGTACAGGAGGAAGTAATAGCTAAGGTAAGGTATAGTAACCTTAACCAGAACATTACTGTGCATCAAGGAGCGAATGATCCCCGTAACAGCTGACCTGAACAGGTGCAGATCTGTGCTGTATTGTACACACTTGTTGACTTCCAGATTAACTTTGATGATTAATTGTAATAGGAAAGCCTGTATGCATCTCCCTTCTGGCCCCTGGTCTTTATGCCACCTTCATGTATCTTCTTAACTTGAAGGTTTGCAAGATATTTACATAAAATGTTCCTCTGCTTGGCAGTAGAAATGATCAGGAGAGCTGTTTACCAATAAGGAACTCTTATACAAATCTAAAGATGATAGTGCTGGCAAACAGCACAAAAAGGATCTGTGCAGCATGCCACACCCTGACTGCTAGGGTATTGTCCAATTCTGCAAAACTTAGGGTTGTCACCATTTGAAGGAATGTAAGATAATCTAGGCAATCCCCTTTCTATTTCTCCTGTTATGTCTGACAAATTATATTCTAATCAATAACTGGCAGAGCCTGAGTGCTTTTCTTGTTGGAATCTGTAACAAGCACTTGCATCAGTGTATTGCATTAAGTATTTGCTGAATGTGCAAGTCCAGTACCAGTGCCAGAAGCTACTACCAAGACTTGGGAGTGTAGGAGTAAAGGGCAGCTAGAAATAGATAGTAATCTCTATGGAAGACTTATTGTATGAATTGACAAGCATATAGATACATTATCTTCGTGGACTGCGGTTACAGAAATAAACAAGGATTGCCTAATGTTACAAATATTAATTTTGCATTTTTACATAGAAATTAATTAATGCAGGAAAGATCTGTTCTTCCTCTCCCCATCCCCCTCTTGTTCATTTTGCATTACAGTATAATGTTTCTCAGCTGAAATAAGGCACACTTTAGGACCACATTTATGCCAGCGAACTAAAATGCCAATGGGGCAATGAGATGAATGACCTGGAATGATCCATATCAATATTATTAAATTTTCTTCCAAAAAAATAGTGGTCACATTCAAACTGTTTATTAAAAGAGCCTCTGACCCACATTGATTCCTGAACTGTATCCAGAAATTGTTAGGGATTCTGTTACTTTGTCACAGGATCACAGGAAGTTTGAGGACATCCACCTCTGGATGTCTGCTGGTCCAACCACCTACTCAGGCAGGAACATCTAGAGACCAGGATCACGTCCCTATCTGTGCATCCTGTGACAGTGTTGGTCACCCTCCAGTACAAAAAAATTTTCCCTATATTTCAGTGTGTGCCCATTGTCTCTGGTCTTGTCACTCACTGGGCATCACTGAGAAGAGTCTGGCTTCATCCTCTTTGTACCCTCCCTTCAAGCATTGATGAAATCTCCTCTCAGGCTCCTCTTCTCCAGAGTGAACAGTACCAGGTGTCTCAGCCTTTCCTCATAGGGAAGGTGCTCTAGGCTCTCAATGATCTTTGTGGTCCTTTGCTGGACTCTCTCCATTGTGTCTCTCTTGCACTGTGGAGCCCAACACTGGACACAGCATGTGTGTCTGAGCACTCACCAGTGCTAAGCAGGGGGAAGGATCAGCTCCCTCAACCTGCTGGCAGTACTTTGCCTAATGCAGCCCAGTATACCATTCACCTTCTTCAGCCAGGGCACACTGATGGCTCATGTTCAACATGGTGTTTATTTCCAGGATCCGCAGGGCCTTTTCATCCAACCCACTTTCCAGGTAGCCAGACCCCAGCCCACACTGGTGCCCTGGGGTTGTTCCTCTACAGATGCAGGACTCTGCACTTCCCCTTGTTGACCTTTATGAGGTTCCTTGCCAGTTCCTTTCTCCAACCTGTCAAAGTCCCACTGAATGTTAATTATGACCCTCTGGCATGTCAGCCACTCCTCACAGTTTGGCATAAATTTTTTCCCATCGTTCCAGATCATTAATGATGGTGTTGAACAGGATTGGACCCAGTACTGACCCCTGGGGTACACAGCTAGTCACTGGCCTCCAACTAGATATGGCAATTGATCAGAAAACCCTGGGCCCAACCATTTAACCATTTTTCAATCCACCTCAACATCTGCTTCTCCAGCTTTTACATCATCAGCAAATCTATGATAACCATGTGCGAGACACTGTCAAAGGCCTTACTGAAGTCCAGGTAGACAATATCCATTATTCTCCTATCATCTACCAAGCCAGTAATTTTTCATAGAGAGCAAACGGATTTGTCAAGCATGATTCCCCTTAGATGAATTCATGTTTTCTACTCCTCATCACTTTCTAATCTTTCATGTTCTTCTTATTTATTTATTCTGCCTTAGTACTTATTTTCATGTGGCTATTAGTTATTTATTAGGGCCACTGTACACCAATTTTAAAATTTAACTGGATAATACTGATTTTATTATTGGTTATTTTGATCACTGAGGCTCCAGGATAGTACTGTTGTTTGGTCAGGACCTCCTACATTATACCACATCCCTGCAGAAAACAGAGGGAAATGAACAGTGGGAAATAGCACATAATAAAATATTCTATCTTAGAACATGGGCTAAGAGTTTTTTCCAACCATTCCTACATATGGTGACTTGAAGGTTATTCTCACATTATCTTTGAGTTATTGTGTTTGCAACCAAAACTGAGCAGTAGCATTTTTTATCACGTTTTTTTATCTTGGAAAATAATATTGGTTTTTGACTAGGCCTATTAATAACCTTAAAAAGCAAGTGAAACAGAAAACATTTGACTCACAATATACAAGTAGTAATATTTGCTTTATCAACAGTTTTTAGGTGAAACTAATATTTCAGTGGGTTAGATGCTTTAAAGTCCTATCAAAGGGAAACTTATAATTCTGGTGTGTCTTATGGGAAAAATATTCCATTAATGTCGTCTTTAATTCAACACTAATTTATTAATGTTCAAAGAAGTAGTCACCAAGAGGTTTTAACAGAGTCAGTATGATAATGAAAGATTAAAATAAAAGTCCTTTGGAAGCAGATCTGGTAGTGTTATTTTCCCTCCTTGAGCAGCCCACTGATTTCAGAATCAGTATGTCATATTAACAGATTTTAATAGCCACAGGTCATATAGTCAAGTTAATTATTATTGGGTGCAGTGTAACTCCAGCAGGGAACAATAGGGAAATTTACTTTTGGGGAAGAATAAAAAAGGGGAAGAGAGAGAAGAAGAGGAGAGAAAGCACAAGGGTAAGAGGAAGCACAAGGGAAAATGCAGACTCTCACCAGTGGCTGGCCTGGAAAAGTACTGACAGGGTGTATAGGAGACTTAGAGATGATAATTACCTCAAGTACTGTTAAGATCAAAGAAGGACTTGGCCCACTGTGGCCAACTGTGTAAGGAAGCAACTGCTTGTCTGTGACCACAAATCCCATCCCACCTCTCCCTCCCACCCAAATATGCCTCCTGGAATTTGAACTGTAAATTAAGCCACCTGATGGGAACTTGAATTAAGAGCCAAAGGAGTGGTAAAGGAGGTTGGGGAAGAAGAATGTATCACTGCAAGGAGTCCATTGGGAAGACCAGCTCAGCAACTGTGGCTGAAGGTTGGTTTTGGACAACTTCGGCTGAAGGTTGATCTGGTGGGTGAAAGCCATAGCCCACCAACTCAGGACAGGAGGCTCAGCAGCTCAAAGGAAGAGAAAGGCTGAGCATGAGACTAATTAGCATTGGAAGCAAGGGAATCATTTAACTAATAGAATGAGAGATCTATGTAGCTAATGAGCATTGATACCTTTGGTTGCTAAAATGGATAAACGATGAAAAGTTTTGAACGACCTCGGGTCCTCCACCACTGAGAAACCAGGGTGGAGAGAACCAACCGGATGCTGTCTGGATCCACAAGTGGTGATACCTTTCTACTTAATCTGTCTATCTTTCAGGCTCTTTCTTTCTTCCTTTCCCTGCCCCCTTCTCCCAACCTTCTCATTTTTTTCTCTCTCTACCTCATATTTACTATTAAATAAAATCTGTCCTATTAACTTTGACATATGGTCTCATTTGCACCTTAATTCATATAGAGGCATCTCTCAATAATCAGACTATAATAAGGTCTCAGGTGAGCATCCTCCGAGGGAGATTCTCTCCAGTGCAAGAGGTGATGAGAAGGAACAAGACAGCAGTGGGACGATGATGTCCTTGCCTTGCCTTTAGCCTCTAGCACTATATAGTTTTGTCATGATTTGCTCTTATTCTCTATAATTTATTTCTGTTTGTGATGTTGTTAGCACAGGTTGGCATATACCATTCATGTGTGAGCACTGAATATTGATTTTCTGTTAAAGCTTCTGTACACAACTATTATTGGATGATGATGGTCAAACATTTAAGCAACTATTGCCTATTTTATTGTACAATGTTTGGTTTTCTCTGTATTGGAGAAAATTGGATAAAAACCCCACACACCTAAAATCTGCTAAACAAGAGGAAAGAATAGGTATGTAAAGAGGAGTCACTGTTATGCCAATCATAGCCATTTCCCACAAAAACCCATTGTAACAAGACAGTTGGGCTTGTCACATGCAAGCCCATGAGACCAACAACATGAGAATAACAGGATGGGAACAAAAGGAAAAATAAAACCAGAGAGACTTCTACAGCAGTGCTGTTGAAAGTTTACAGAGCTGCAAAGAGCATGCCCTTAACATTAGTAATACTAAGGCACCTCAGGCACTCTAGAACAGTGCCTGCTATTCTATACTGATGTTCATGATTGTATTTGGTACTAAAGAGATTTTCTCTGTCTGTATTTACTTTGTCTTGTTTTTTTTTTTCGTCTTTTAGGATAAAAACTCACACTTAAATTTTGTCTCAGACAAAATTTTACAAGTTCTACATAATAATATAGAAGTATGGAGGAATATCAACTATTCATTTCATGTAGAGACTTAATTATAATTCAACCTCACATTCATAAAATCTATGAAAGTGGTATCATCTATATGTGTCCAGAATATTAAATATTACAGAATATTAAATATTACTGTACTACAGTACTACATTTGTAGTACTGCCTTAAGTTTTCCTTTTAAACTGACTGTGGATTAAATCAGTGCTGAAATAAATAATATAAACAGGACAAATGTTACATTACACTGAATATTAATGCCAGAATAATCACAGAAACCAAACACCTTGCAAGGCAATTGATAAGGGTTAATTTATTGCTAAGTCCAAGGAAGAATACTTAGAAATGCAATGCTTGTGCAGGTAACTGTTCACTTTAATAAATTGATTGGGATTTTTCCTTCAAGTGTGTAATGAGAAAACATTGACATTTTCAGTTCAGTTGTTTGAGAACTTAACACAGTAAACCAACAAGTGGCTACATTTCTGAAACTGTTTTCTTTGCTTGGTTTAACGGATCCATTATTAAGAAATCCTGTTTAGCTTTTCATTGCATTACTGTTCATGTTCAATATTATGAGAAAGAAAATTAATGTCTGTGGTCAATGACAGTTTTTACTTTAAGTACCAATGCCAGTATACATCTGAAACTTATCAGATATTTCTGTATGTACGAATTTAGTTCATATTAGTTTACTTAGCAGAACCATGATACCCTGAAGTTTCATTCCTTACTATTCAGAATCTATGTATCACAGAATCACAGAATATGCTGAGCTGGAACAGATCCACAAAGATCATTGAGTCCAACTCCTGGCCCTGCACAGGACTATTCCCAAGAGTCACATCATGTGCCTGAGAGTATCATCCAAACACTTCTTGAACTCTGTCATGCTTGGTGCTCTGACCACTTCCCTGATGAGTCCATTCCAGCATTCAACCACTTTCTGGGTGAAGAATATCTTTCTAATATCCAACCTAAACCTCCCTGACACAACTGCAGACCACTCCCTCAGGTTCAGTCACTGGTCACCACAGAGGAGAGATCATCACAAGCTTCCAGTTTGAAAACTAAGAATGCTTTTTTTTTGACATCTAATGACTTTTGTTCATGTATGTTTGTGCTCTGTTCAGATATGTTCTTTTTATCAGTAACGGTGGAAATACAGACCTGACAAACTTGACAGTTGTTTTTTGCAGCACATGATAGCAAAATATTCTGTGAACTCTACAGAAACAGCTCACATTGCATTACTCCCACTTGGTGTGAGTTTCTTAGATGCAAGTATGCACTGGGCTATGTCAGATGTCTGTCAAACACACTGATGTTATGACTAAGATCTTACAGGGTGCTGTTGTAAGTGATGGTGACTTAGATTCATACATTATTTTGTGTTATTTGAACACATGTAACACATTACGTATGTTATTTAAGATACATGGAAGGTAGGTAGATTTGTGTTTAAAACAATCTTTTGCTTTCTTTTCTTTTATCCTCACCTTCCTATACTGACTGTAAGGATGGGGAATAAGAAGCTTTGTAAAAGTTGTTCACTATTATAAAATTGTTATAAAATCCATTTTTGTACATAAGATTTGTACCAGCATAAGAGATTGATAGAGCTGGGTTTTGAGTACCTCATAAGCCTTGGCCATTGGGTTCAAGAATACATGATTAATTCATCATCTTAGATTGTAATGTAGAGAAAAAAGGATTATACTCTTCAAAACTGTGAATAAAAACTTAAAGACACTAAGCAGCAAAACTGATACAAGTCCAAACCGTAGTCCTCAGGCAGCTAACTGCTGTGTTCTTTGTATTATAATGTTGGCTGTCACAGTCATGACCTAAAGGGTTATCCAGCCTTGTGTGTCCCAAGATTGTGACCGTGGGTTCATTGGATTCTGTAATACACAAGAGTACAGAAGCTTTTGTCCTCTAAATTTCTCTACTTTATTACAGATTAATAATGCCACACAAATAACCAGTAACAAATATACTTTCACAGAAATCACTACCAGCAAATTTAACTATGTTTAAGGAAGTGAATACATATTTATCAAGATATTATGTTACCAGTAATCAATAATAGAAACAGTCAATTATATAGTAACAATCAATAGAACAATAACATCCAAGTATCTATGTACTATTACAAGTTACCACAAGCTTATCACTAGTGAAGTAAGTTTATCAACACTATAGCAGTGGATATACTTAGGAGAGACTACTTATTTGGGTATATAATATCAGTATCAAGAAAATTAGACAGATTTCAGAAGGGACCAAACAATCTCAAGGAGTAGGATAAGTCAGTCCCAGAGCGGGACACCCAACCATCCCAGAAGTGGGAGAACAAACTGAACTAATCCCAAAAGTATGAGTGCAGAAGAGTACAAGTAGAGTAACAGGCAGAGTTTCACTTCAAAGATCATCCATATCACAGACTTTAGAGTCAGCCTGCAGTTCCCAGCAAGTATTCAAGATCTCACAGAAAGTTTGTGAACAGAGTTCAGCTGTTTGTGTAAGTACATGCCACATAGGAAGTTTTCCAAGAGAGAGGCTATAGGACACCGACACTTCAAGCAGCCAATAAGTGCTCTTAATTTCACCTGGGGCAGCAAATAGATGATGCTGTTTTACTTTTCAGATTAATTTTTGCTTTTCCAGACTGTTTTCCTCTTCTTGCAATTAGAACAACCCATGTCAGTTTCCATTTCCCACTCAGGATATTTTTCTCTCTTTTCAGACTATTTTTCACCTTTTTGTCTGTTAGGTTGCCATTAAAGTTGTCTTTGTACTAATCAATGGCACCTCAGGACACCAGTGGTCTCCAAGAACCCATCTGTGTTTCAAAGATGCCAGTTGCACTTTTCAAGGATACTTCTGGTTCATAAGCTTAGATTGACAGTCCCCGGGCTGGCAGGTGTTTTCTCTGTCAGTGATTGAGCAGACAGCTTCTTCTGCTCAGTAATTTTCCTCTTCTAACCTGATCACTGGCTGCTCATGTTAATTGCTAACTCCAAAGAACCTTCTACCACCACCATTGTCTGTTCAGGCAGTGATTCCCACTGCAGCCTTCGTGGTTTAACTGGAGGTAGCAGAATAGGCTTATACCATCTCATAAAGTATTCTCCATGCTACTGTATTTCATAACTGTCTTCCAAAATGAAAGAAGTAATTTGCCAACTAATCACAAATAGAATTGTTCCATTGCTGCGAAGCATGCCTTTTCCTCAACCCTCCTAACCTCATCTCCTTCTCACAGAGGGAATAAGTAAGACAAGAATGGGAAAGGTAGAGAAAAGACGCCCTCTCCTCCCAGTTGTAAAAATTCTGGAAT
>NW_020956042.1:79595-81509 GCF_003031625.1 Empidonax traillii
CAAAATGAAAGAAGTAATTTGCCAACTAATCACAAATAGAATTGTTCCATTGCTGCGAAGCATGCCTTTTCCTCAACCCTCCTAACCTCATCTCCTTCTCACAGAGGGAATAAGTAAGACAAGAATGGGAAAGGTAGAGAAAAGACGCCCTCTCCTCCCAGTTGTAAAAATTCTGGAATAAAGGTACAGCCCCTGGCAGCTTCTCTTCCAAATGTACATGGCAATAAATCTTAGAACAGTCTAGGCAAAGTAACTGAGTTGCCTAATGCTGAGAAATACAAGAAGGACACATAAAAGTGTGGAAAAAGTCTTGCCAATGTCTGTGCAGAGATATCAGAAAATAAGTTTCTTTAAACCTGGAATAGGGGACTAATTCGGTCTTACATGGATATAGCAATCTCTGATAAGGGGCTCAGGGGAAATCCATGGATAATTCTGTGAACTGGAGCAACTTTTTTTTTTCTTTTTTATCTTTTCCTTGCATAAAACAGGCCCATGATGCATTTCTCATGAGAATCAAACATCTCTTGTGGTGCTTCCTTATGTGAATATGCATTTCACATCCGTATACCTCAGCTTTCTCCAGTTTGATGTTGAAAATACAAAAAACCACAAAAACTCATGAAAAATACATGTTTTTTTACTTTTCTGTGGGCATATAACTAGATGTACTTATTTCACCTTTAAAAATCCATTTTACAACTTTCACTTTCTACAAAGATGATTCTAAGGACTTAGTGTTCTATCATGTTGTCTTTTTTGTAACTGACTGCTGGACTAGAAGCCTTCCTAAAATGCTTTGAGATTTTCAAAAGAGGATGTTTTATAGTGGGGAATCAGAAGTCACTCTTCTTTGTACTTTAAAGCACTTCAGTAAGACTCTGATTCCTAGGATCATTATTGTTTTTTTTTTGATGAATTCTGTGGCTTATATTTCTCTATTTAGTTTTTTTTTTTTACAGATGCACTCACTAGCCTGTATATTTCTTTAATATTTATTATGTTTATAGCTATTTTTGGCATGAGATCTGGAATTTTAACATTTTTACTGTAAATTCATGGTGTTTATCTTGTTTTAAGGTCTTATATCATAAGCATGGAGCTAAATTCTGTTTTCCTGAAAAAGAATTACTTCCAGGATGATCATGAGTATCATCTTAAAGGCAATGAATTTACATATTAAAGATTAAAATAATAAAACCTTTCCTTTTTTTCCTACTTAAAAAAAAAAAAAAAGAGGAAAACACCCCATTTTTTTATCTTGTACTGTATATTTACACAACTGAATACTGAACTTTGTGTCAATGCAGTAATTTTTCTCAACCTTATATTTTCTTATTCAGTTTTATGTCAGTTTAGATGTGAAAAATAATAATTGGGAAAAAACTGAGAGTTTTCCTCTTATCAATTAGTCTCCTGAAAGAGTCCACACGTATTTAGAAACGTGTGTGTTTCTAACATGGCACTTCAGTCAAAGTATGGCACAAAAATGACTAATGGAATTTTTTTCAGGTGACAGCTATGACTCCATGACAGTCTCCAGCTTTGTAGGCCTTCATGAAGTCCCACTCTTTTCCTAGACCTATTCAAAGGGACTGGTACAGCCTATGGGAGGGTGAATTCCTCAGTTCTTGTGTAAAAACTGCACTGAAGAAAAAAACTTATTTTATTCATATTTGTTGGTGAAAGCAGAGCTGAACATTTAAACTATGAAAGTTTCTTCTTGTGGGTGATATGTCAGAACATTATCATACCAACTATCAATTTTTCAGAAACTGTGAATGATTTCTATCAATTGTTTTATTCTATTCAAGCTCTGTTTGCCATGGTTGACTTTTGTCCAGCATTTCCTTCTTTTTATGAGAAAATTTCTACAGTGGGCAATGTTTAAATTCTACCATTTAAAAACATACA
>NW_020956042.1:82264-95513 GCF_003031625.1 Empidonax traillii
TGTCAGAACATTATCATACCAACTATCAATTTTTCAGAAACTGTGAATGATTTCTATCAATTGTTTTATTCTATTCAAGCTCTGTTTGCCATGGTTGACTTTTGTCCAGCATTTCCTTCTTTTTATGAGAAAATTTCTACAGTGGGCAATGTTTAAATTCTACCATTTAAAAACATACAACCCCCAGTACAGAGAAAGTGCAAAAGAAAATCACAAGCAAAAGTCAGTGGTTAAGTCTCTGCAGAGATAGCCAATGACTTTTGGAAGGACTTCTGAGTAATGAAAAGGAACCTGGAAGTGACACAAACAGAAACAGAAGGAATTTGTGAAGTGAAGCCAGTGGTACAGGATGAAAAAGGTGCGTGTAGGATGAATTCTTTGTCACCAAAAACATTCACAGCTGTTGGTACTCAGCAGCTTTATGAGAATAAAAATTCTTATTAAAAGTCTTGCCTTGTTTCTTTGGCAATTTACTCCTTCAGAACTCAAATCAAAAACCTAAGAACAATTTCTTAGTTTCTTTTGTGTTTCACCCACTTCCTAATGATGACTATCTTGCTTAATTTTCTAATTTGAGTGTTTATGGTTATATATTTATTCAGCTAGTTTTCATAGAACCTACTGAAAGAGAAGCATGTTATTGATCTCCTTCCATTGTACAGTCTCTACACATCAATATTAGAACCTTTATAATTTTAATTATGTGTACCCATAAAGCTGTTATCTTAGAAATTGTACACGATGTCTCATCTTTCAAGCTAGTAAATCAAATCATTTCCTTCACAATTTAATTTGGAAAGATATTGAAATTGGTTGTCCAATGAAATCTACATTAGCTTGTTCCAAATTCAATCTGAAACAAAAAAAAGAAGAAAAAAAAAAAAGAAAACGACAAATCCCTGCTGCCAGAAATCACTTTATTAATCAGATTAATCTCAATTACTGCGGTAAACCAGTGCCTGTACTAAGCAAAATGCTGTTGAAACAATTACTTAGTCTGAAATTGCCAGTGCTCAGTTTTTATGGTACACAGTTTTAGAAGTTTTTTTGTTTGGTTGTTTGTTTTGAGGATTCCTATTTTATATAAAAGAGATTTTTTTTTTTTCTTTTGCAATGTGAAAGTACAACACAGACACATGGATTTAAAAGCTATCCACATTGCAAAACCTCACTGTTTTCCTTTGGTTAGAGGGATTACTTTCTTTAAGTCTTACAGATGCTTGAAGATGGAAATATAAAATAAAATGGAAGGGAATACAGATGAATACAAAAATACACAACTCCTTTTTAGAGAGTGAAACTCGGGTTTGTACGACTTCAAGCTGTTTCTGAAGTTTATATTTGGAAACACAGCATTCAGCTTCTCCACTCGCATTTAATTCAGTCTTGCCTTTTTTTTTATTTTCTCCAACACCACATAACTCAGTGCTATTTAATTTCTGCAACGCTGGCACACATGGGGTACCCCCTTCACCACTACATGAACTGATAAAAACCCTGTCTAACTGGATTCTTTCTCAAGACTGAATATTTCACAGTGCCTAACAGTAACTAAACAAGAAAAAATTTTAACATTTATTTTTATTTGATTGTTTTATATTTCTCCTTCTTGTTTTGTTGACTGCATAATTTGCTCTTCAGTTTTATTTATAGGAATAATTATTACAGTTTTCTTCATTTTATGTTTCTCTATTTCTTCTCCTTTTTTTTGGTCTACAATTCCCTGATACTCCTGATTTAAAAAAAAAAAAAAAAAAAAAAAGAATTCAGTGTTAAAAAAAAATATAGTGTATTAAGTGCTAAAAACATATAGATGAGCAATGTTTCATTGGCTGAAACTGGTAACTGAAATGGAAAGTTTTACAATTAAGTTTAAAATGCTTTTAATAATAAGTTATTCATTAAAATGCACATGGTCAAAACTTTTTCTGTCTTCACAATTGTGAATAAATACAATATACTCGCAGGGCAATTGGACTGTTTTCTTTTTAATATGATGAAGTGCCAGACAAGTGTGAAATGCTTGCTTAAGTTCACAAAATAGAAGCTAACTTACAAGATACAAAATGGTTTTTGCTAGGTTGTTAGTGCTTATTTGCTTGGTTGCTTTTTCTGTTGTTGTTTCTTTGTTTTTGTTTTTTTTTTCTCTGTTCTTCAGAAAATAAAACTATCAAGAAACTTAATGATATTTATCAAGTTTAGAAAATACTTAATCAAATGTTCTGTGCTGATATCTATTGTTTTGGTTGAGCAGGTCTATGCAATATTACACAGCTTTTATGTCGGCAGATCTAAGTGAAGAAAAAAAATTGGATAGGGGTGTAAATGAGCCATGGGCAGACAGGCAACCTCTTTAAAAAACTTTGATTAAAAAAGAACTAAGCTTTTGAACTAAGCTTTTTTAGACTGATTTATCTAGTCAACAATCTACCTCTAGAAAACAGAAGTCCGTAGTGAATATATGTACCACCCAAGCAACAAACTTGAAGAGCTTTTGAAACTTTGATTTCTCAAATGCAAAAGTTAAAACACTATTTCAAATATTTACATATTAGATCAGAGAAATTAATAAAGAATATTTTTCTATATTTTGATTGATAAAAATTATTGTAACTAGAATATATCTATCAAATACACATACAATATTATTAGAGAGTATTGAAGGAATTATATAAGCAAAATAGGTAAACACACTTTAGTTTTGATTCTTTCAGGAGTTCTGAAGAGATTTCTGTTGTGGTTAAATCTGTCTCTTATAATTTTAGTGAATTTGAAAAATCACATCAGCATTAGAGAAATGGCAGAGAAAAAATGCAGTGTTTATGCAGTAGGCTTAGTAGTTCATGTCAGATTACTGTTCCAAAATTTGACATTAAGCTTTTACTTTGATGTCATGAACTGCTGATCAATTAGAAAGCAAGCTCTAAAGGTATAATATGTCTTGAGAAAAATCAATAACTCTACTTTGTCCTGTTTTAAAGATAAGATGAAAATTTGCAACAGTCAATGCACATTATTGTAACTAACCCCTAATGGTGGGGAATCCAAAGACATACTAAATGGCTAGTTATGAACAATAAAAGGTTTAACTCAGACTCTCTCACCTGCTTTTACCGACAACTACTGCAAAATAAAAACCTAACTATTGATAAAAGGCTTAACTTAGCATCATGGATGGATATATTCATAGATGCACCAGATTCATAGACACCTCACTCCTTAAACTAAATGTACAGAGCACCCAGAGCTGCATGCTGCTGTGGAGGTCAGAATTAAGAAAACAGAATATTCTTAGGGTTTTCCACAATAACGGGGAAATCCCAATTGGACTTTGATGATCTTTGGGAGCCCCTTTCAACTCAAGATGTTCTATGATTCTACAAATCAATTCCTCAGTCATGCTTTAATTTCAGTGGCATGGATTTTCGGTCAGTTTCTCCAGAAGACAATTTATCACAGCCCCAACTGCTGCTTCTGAGAACTGCCTTCTGTGACCAAAGCATATCATCCAACTGGTTGAGATAACGTCAAGCAATATATGAATGTTACACTTACAGATAATTGACTTCTATACTTAGATTTTTTCAGTTATTCCATTGTAAAAAAACACTGGCCTAAAAAACACTTTTGCCCGCAGCCGTTTTCTAATACCTGGAAGAGATAAGCATTATAATGGAGAAATGCATTTTAATTTATGGAGCTCTCCTCCATTTTTGCTAATAACATTTGCTTTTTTGTCATTTCTTCAAGAAAATTTTAGACAACTATAGAAAACTCCTCAGCCCATGGTTGCTGACCACCAAAGCAGCAGTAACAAAGTTTTCAACATGAAAAAGAGAAAAAGAAAAAAAAAGCCTCGACAAGTCAAACCACTATCTCCTATTTAGATTTATAGACCTTAAAGATCCGTTCCTAGAGAGCAAGCAGTGACTGTCCCACAGCTGATACCGAGGGACAAGACTATCTAAAACTCCAACTGTATTACCATCCATTCCTCAAAAGTAAGTCAACCCAAGGAAAATGCCTTTAACTCTAATCTAACTCTTTTTCTTGTATATTGTGCCTCTGAACATAAGTAGGAACATGAGGAGTGAATATTTTCTGTCTATAAGTAAAGCTATTTTATCTCTGTTATTTATAAAACAAGTTCAATACAACAACCCTACCGGTAGAGCAATATCTTTAACTTTACTTCCACAGAGAGTATCATACTTTGATTATTTAAATATAAAGGAATGTCAGCTGAGAAACTGGAGCTACTGTTCAAATTTAACTTCTTTTATATTAAAGCCTCTGGGAGTGTTTTCTTCCTGTCAGGTGTACTAATTTTTATCTAATTGTATGACTAAATACTCTTCAAAGTATTATTAAAATGTTGTTATGACATTCACAGTCAATTTTCCCTCATTTTATCCTTTGCAAGAGCATGAATATGCTAGCATTTAAGAGACCTTTAGAAGCCTAGGTGTGTTAAGACAACTAAAGGGACTGTTATTATATACAAATGCTCGGAGAGGGAGACAACAAAAAGAAAAGGTTTAGAAAAAAGGAAACAGTGAAGAACCCCGAGAGGAATATGGAACATAATATTAGGATTAGTATTAAGATTAGGGTAGGATTAAGATTAGGATAGGATTAGGATTAGGATAGCATTACTATAGCATTAGAATAGGATAGGATTAGGAATAGGATGGGATTAAGATTAGGATTAGGATACGATTATGATTAGGATAGGATTAGGATAAGGATAGAATTAGGATAGGTTAGGTTAAAATAGGATTAAGATTAGGATTAGGATAGTATTAATATAAGGTTTAGGATTTAGATTATGTTTAGGATTAAGATTAGGATAGGATAGGATTAGGATTAAGATTAGGATAGGATTAGGATAAGGATAGGATTAGGATGCATAAAAAGTAAAGGCCAAAAGGAATATGTATGCACCAATCTAATAACAAAACAGATTTATCTAGTGCATTTAGATTGTGAACACAGAAGATTTTCACTGTTGTGAAGACATTTTAAAGTATTAAAAGTATTCACACACATGCAGTCAGTTGGCTTAAAAGGAATGAATGCTCTCTAGAAGTACTGCCATCTCTCAGATTAGATCAACAGGTTGTGGTAGTTCAAATGTCTCACATTCTGGGACTAAACATTAAATTTCATAATAAAATGATGACAGAAATTGCACTGAAAATCACATCAGGCCAACTTAGTTAATTCATGTCCTTTTCCAAATTCTTTGCTGAAAAGATTAGAAATATTAGAAATCAGCATCTATCCAATTTGTGATCCCACTCATTCATATAAATATATTGATAATTAAACATATATATATAAAACACATTACATATTTAAAATATGTAAATAATTCTGGGATTTTATGATTCTAGGTATAAAATTCTGCCCATATTGATTTCACTTGAACACTTGGATTTCATCAGACTAAAATAGTGAATTCCAATAGATACATTTCAGTGGTTTAAGAATCTGCTTTTTGTAAGAGGACTACAAGATATTTCAACTGTTTTCTTTCTTATGACTTGACCCTTATGGTTCAAAAGAGTTCCATACTTCATATTTAACTCACCATGCTTTCAGCTCCATCTTATTTTTTTCCACCTAATACTCTGCTGTATAGTTCTTGTAAACTTTCAATAAAACAATAACCAATTATTTAAAGTGAAATACATCTTGCAAACAGACCCCCTTGAACTAAGGAAAAGAGTTGAAAATGGGTGGGGAGGGGAAAGAGATCAAAGATGACTAAATAATCTTAGTGTATGTTCGGACATATTTTCAGTTGTTCAGCTATGAAAAGGTAGAGTCACACAGTATTTTTTCATTAAGGAAAATCTGAGAAGTCAACAGAGCAATTTTGAACCAGATAAGGAGGGCAACATGCAAACTCTTTAAAGTCAGAAGTTATATACCTTTTTGTCATAGTTATTTTAAAATAATATTTAAATGATACTTAAGTAATGACTTTCTCAAACCATCTAGAGCCACCTCAATATACTTTCCAAAGGCTTGCTAGCCTGACATCCCTCTGTCTTCAGGTGTGCAGTCCAGAAATTACATATTTCGAACTTACCAAGCCTCACAAATTCTGAAAAAAAGGCAAGGAAAAACGTCACCAACTTTTTTCCCAAAGAGTAAAGCAACATTTTAACTAGTGTTTAGAGCTGTAAAGCTGATCACATATATAATATAGAGGTGTTAGTAATGTATTTTTGTGTGACTTTATAACCCTAGAGGCTAAATAAATACAGTGACTATGATTTATTGAATTTTAGAATCCAGTGATCAATTTTCCATTTGTAGCTAATTCAGCTGAAATGATCTCTATTTTCACCTTCATCTGTGTCAGCCAGCTGTGTAGAGACAAACACCTGCTCATTTTCTGCTACTGGATCCTTATTTCACTCTTGATATTGGAGCTGCTGAAACCATTGCAAATGCAGAAAAAGAAGAATTTTTTTTTCAGACTCAATGTCTTATCTTACAGTAGCAATATAAATGTATTTCATAAAAGTATTTGTATCAGTTGTTTACAAAACTCCAGAGATGATACATGATACTACATAAAAATTTGCCTTAGCAAATTTTCAATACTCCTTAGAGCATTGAAAACATATCTTACAGTTTATAGAGGGAAGCACACCCTGCACATTTTGTAGGACGACATAAGGCTGTTCTGGCTACAACCTAAGCAAACACAAATGCAGATGCCATGTGTTATCAATCTAAGTTCACTGTGGAGCTGGGGAGTCTGATTTGAATAAAGCCGCACCTGAGCCAGTGGTGATGAATCTGCATTTAAATATCCCAAGTCAGTGTTTTGAAATCTGTGTTACAGTTGTTGCTAAAGAGGAGTTGATCTGCTCACAAAGCTCTCTCTACAAATATATACCCTCCATGTAAATATATATTCTTTCATGTATCTTCTCTCCTTGTTACTTATTGTGAGAGACCAGAGGGACAAATTTTTTTAAATCTCACATAAAATGAAGATTAAAAATAACGGATTCTTACAATGAAGTCTGGAATAAAAAGGTTTTTTAAAAACTAACTTCAAAAAAACCCCAGAATGCTCCTTAAATTATAGTTTAGGGGGTTTTTATACTGAAAAATTAATACAAAAGGAATAAAAAATTAAGCTTCATAAAAAGAAAAGCAGTTACCACTCTAGATTCACAGAAGTAGCTCTGTAGAGGAAAAAGCCTTGGTAGGCTGTTCAAAAGAGTGAATACCTTTCAAAATATATTATTGTTATTGTTACTATTATTATTATTATTATTATTATTATTATTATTATTAAGGATACCTGATAGGTGGTTGGATCCTCATATGTGGAGAAAACATGGATAAATCAGTCAGAAAATACAATGAAATATCATTCAGGCAGTCTGAAATGCAGGGATATGCTCAAATGATCAGAAAATATGTTGATGCTGGTTTCAAAAGGAAAATAATGCACAACCAATAGTATTACAACAACTACTAACAGTCAAGTAGTAGAGCCTTTAATAATTGTAGAATACTGTTAAAAGACTGATTTTCAGAAATGCTGTATGTTCATTAGCACTGAGTGGAACATGGCTTCTAAAGGTTAAACTGCACTGATTTCTTATGGTAAGCTAGTAAGGGCTATGAAAATTTTAAAAATACTAAAACATGAGGAAAAGAAAAATACTACACTGATTATGATGATTTTAAACAGTGTGTGTTTGCAGCTTTGTTTAAGATTATAAGTGTGTTTGGAGACTGATACCCATCAATGAAACATAGACTTATATTTTAGCTATTTAAATAGTATCTGTTTAAATGCATATATTCATCAGAAATAGGAATCCAGGATTTTAGTACTCCTTAATATTCTTGTGCACTTCTTCCTTCCCCAGACTTCTTTCTATGAGGGAAAGAAGGAGAAGGAGCATAGATTTCTTTCTCTACGTTATGTGAAAAGGAGAATCCTCTGGCTATAGAGAGCAAATTTTTATCCCAATGACCATTTGATCCAAACCTCCACTTCAACCCTTTTGCACAGAATTTTTATCTACAGCCAGAGTGCTGCATAAGTCAAAGTGTCAAAACCTAAAGACCTCTTCTCAAATCTTGTTCATTTTTTTTATTTCCATACCAAGAGTTTATATTTCTTGTAAACTGAGGATATCTTAGATTATTGCATCTGAGTGCAAAATATACATAAGAAATATCAGAGAGCTACTAAGTTGTGAATAAAATTGCTCTGCTTGGTGAACAAGGATATTTATAAAGACTGTCTGCTACACAGACTAAATTCTGGTGTCAGACATGCTGAGTGGTGTAACATCACCTGTGAAGGTTGGCTGCTACAGTATGTTTCATTCTGAAATGTGAAAGATTGATGAGGTATGAAAATTTTATTTTTACCTCAATGAAAGATATGCCATCACCCTTCATGGATGAAACATTCAATAATGCCTTTTCTTTCAGGTAATATCAAATTGCTTAATTTTTCAGTGTATGCTTTTAAAAATGGAAAATAATGTTGGCAGTGGTGAAGATTATTAAACTTGTCCTCAAAAATCCCATCTTGCTACATAAATGATGCAGGTACTCTTTCCTTTCAGTGTATCTCAATTTTCTTATTCTGCAAGATGGTGATATTGGGTGCCTATTTGGTTATAGTCTTAAGAATGAAATTACAAAAAGCTATAACAAAATGCTACTCTTTTATTTGGTGTATGAGGATATCATACAATGGGGATGTCATCAGCCACACTAATAAAGTCCATACAATTTTTAGCTAGTCTTGAAGGGTAATAGTCATACTGCTGATCATGTTCTTGTAGTTCAGTCTTCTTTTTATCAACCTTCTCACCCTGCTGTAGGTGTTTTCTCCCATTTTTATCATCTCTTTGGCAGAGCAGCGACCTTCTGTTTAAATTGAATTTCTTGTTGCTCAAGAATCTACCAAGTTTCTAGTTTCCTTCTATGCTTTCTAGTTTCTTATTATATCTTTTTCCTCCAAAGCAATCCTGAGCACAACTTTACAATTAATCAGTCTCAGAAGCTAAACAGCTTAATTTAATTGTGCATTTTTCACTGAACTGGATATGACTCTTTTCCAATAAAACTTGAATGCATTGATGTTATATTTAGTTAATTGTCCTCAAAAAAAAAAAAAATCCCCTAATGCACCGCATTTCTTAAAACTGCGAACTTGCTTCTTAATTTTTAAAATACATATTGCATTATAAATCATCTTAGGAACCCAGGAAACTATTGGACAAAAGGAAGTACATATTCCACTCAGCATTTTTGAATGCAGACTTCTCTGTTCAATTCTCCTCTTTTTATTAAAAGGGAAAGGCAAACAGAAAACATTTCAGAGTCTCATATTATCCTAACTTGAGGGTAAGTCTCAATTTAGTTCAATTAATGGAAAAGCTTTGCAATGACTAGAAATTCTTATAGGAGCAATGTAATTAGTCTTCAGGCAAGTTCTGCAAGAACTGATCACCTAAACCTGAGGGTCTTACCAATGGAACTGAAAGTATATGCAGTTTATTGATGAAATCGGGCACCTATAATGTAACACTTTAAAAGACAGGACAAGAAGCTCTTTTGGGCCAATAAGCTCTGTCCTTGGGAAACCTTTTTTTTTTTTTTTTTTTTTTTTTGTGATGATGAAGAGCTATTACTTAGGGCTTTTCAGTAAACTTGCTCACAGAGAGCTTACCTTTCTGTTCATCATGCTCCATCAGATAGCATAGGAATATCAATAGCTATGAGTGACTGGGTTAGAAAACTACTGGGAAACACAGCATTCTGTATACACTGTTGGAATCTACTTTCTTCTCTTTTCTTTTTTTTTTTTTGACCCCCTATTGGCTTTATATATACTCAAATAAAAAAAAAAACAACCTCTATTACCCAAGATTAATTTCCCGTCCAAGTCACTTTCTGTAGGTGTTCTGGGATTCCTCCTACAGCAGGTGTAGAATCCCAAAAAGTTACATTAAAGATATATATCTATATTGGGTTGGGGGCAGAGCGGGGCAGGAAGGCGAAACACAGAAAGAGACAGAAAGAGAGAGAGACACAGAGAAAATGCTAATAACACAAAGAGAAGGATCTAGCAGTTTTCTGCTACTTTTATCAAGAGAAACATAACTTCCCTTAAAGGAACAACAGTCATGCTTAGCAATCACTGATCAATTAAGAGTTCTCCTACTATCTTTGGATCATATTTATGCACAGCTTTTTACTGCTATATCTCAGGAAACCATCACCCACACCCTTCTGAGTCCTAAAATAGCATCAATTCACTCATCCAGTGTGTTCCTTCCTTAAGGTACACACCACCACAGGAAATTTTCAGCTCAGATCCCTGAAGAACATACTCATGAAAAATTTCAAAGAATTGATATAGGGAAAAAGAATGTTAGGCAAAACCAGACACCAGAGAGGACAACAACCAAATAAAAAGTGAATAGCGGTTTCCCTAGGTAGTGTAATACTTTGCAGCTTATTGTAACTCGGCTAAACCTTAACAATACAGCTCACAGTTTTCTGTTCCATGACATTTGTTGGCATCAAAGCAATCAATAGAAAAGCATACACTGTAGTTTAAACCCATCCATACTGGTAACAAAGGCTGACAATCTAATTTAACATCTTTTGTATGCACACTTTAATTGCAGTCTTTAATTAACTTGTCACTTGGTATTTTTACACAGATTGTTCCTCTTTAAGTCCACAAACTACTTACTAAAAAACTAAACTGAACCGTGAAATAAGCAGGATATTTGCATGAGTCACTGCAGAAGTTGAATTATCTGCAGTAAATGAACTGAAGTTGTAGAAGGAGAAAGGATCTTTGCCCAGAAAATGCTGATGATCAGCATGCTGTTGATTTCACTTCAGATCTGTCTCTGTGATGTCAGGCAAATCATGTAAATGATCATTTTCTCAGATGCACACTAACTGTGTATTTCCCATGTTCTGAATAGCACCAAGAACTGAGGATCAAATTAACAGGCATGCTGAACACTTAGTAGCAACAACTGTCATTTAGTAGGGCAGTACTTTCGGAAGAGAAAGTGCCAAAAGGATCATCTAAAATTCAGAACCTAGACATTTAAGCTTAGTGAACGGATTTGGTGATAGTATTTTTGAGTCTTTATTATTCATTAATTCTACATTCATTTATTCATTGTGAAAACAACTTTAGTAAATGGCTATGAAGCTGTGAAATTCCACAGTGATATCACAGTAGAGAATTCCATGGCAAAATTATTAACTTTGTATTTCATATCTGAACAGTGTAAAATAAAATAGGGCAAGGCCATACATGGGGTGAGAAAAATACAAAGTGGCTGGTAATAGCTCCTTTGAGATATATTTCTAAAGGAATAATATGGAAGCTTTAACAAAAGTGAAATTTGAAGTTAAACTTCTCTGACTATGCTTGACATGATATGAAACCATTTCATGTTTCAAATTATAAGAATCTACAATGAGAGCTGGTGTGAGCCTAATTCTATGCTCAAAGATAAGAATTTAGATCCAGTTTTGTGAAGTTAGGCATCATCCCATCATCATATTGACAACAGTCAAGTTGTACTGTCAGGTATTTTCCATTGTTAGGGTGAATAAGTGAGAAGCAGAGAAGAGAGATGACAAAAATTCTTGTGTACTGTTTCACTCTTGTCTATTCCAAACCTATGGGAAAAAAGAAAAGACAGTACTGTGTATATTCTACTTTCCACAGAGAGAAATACACACTAAATTTTCTAAGCTTAGAAAGCCTGCAGCCTCAGTGAGTATTTCTATGTTTATCATTGGCATTCCAACTTTACTAAGTTCACAATTAACTTTTAAAGCAACAGGTTTATAATGCAGTTCTTTGCACAAGCTTGAATAAAGTTTTCTGTGTAAAATACAGCCCCAATTGTTAATCATGGTTTTAGGTCAGACACCAATGAATCAATATTTTAAATGCTGCACGATCCTTTTTACTGACATATGTAAGTACAAGAAGCAGTGTCTCTGTGTCTTTGGTGTTTGTGTCTGCATATTCCTCAAGATCACATTAAAAAAAAAAAAAAAAAAAAAAAAGATATTCTGTATAATGTCCCAGATAAAATGGAGCTGCTGAGAGTGTTGTGGTATTACAGTCATTAATCATAACCATGAGCACTGAGCATTCCCACTACAAAGACTACTAATTTCAGGATGTAGTGCAACCACTAAGTTCAAGTTGTGATGTTGCTGAAATGTCCTGATTATCTTTGAAATATTTTAACATGTGAAGTACATGCCTAAACCCCAATTGTTGTCAGTGGAGATTTATGTTTCAATTCCAGTTGCCTCAACTGTACTTCATGCCATTTCCAATGCCCTGCACCACCTTGCCAGTCTCCAGTTGCTGCCCAGAAGGGCATGGATCTCATGTACATAAGAGTGTATATCAAAAAACCTCATGTCTCCTACATCTGCACATACTAAAAATAATTTTAAAAAATGTATGTATAAACCAATATGACAGCAAGTAGGAGACAAATATTTACCCTACTTGTCTAAAAAGTACATATGGAGAGAGATTTATATACAGTTGCCAGATACATGGGATACATCAGAGAAATGGCCTTCTTTTTCATCTCTGCTGAACAATCTCCTTTTTTTTGGTTGTTGTTTTTTTGTTGTTGTTGTTTGTTTGTTTTTTTTTTTTTCCCCTCTTTGAAACCAAACCCTTTATTCCAAGCTATTTGTCATGAAGCAGTTCTGCACTGGTCAGAACACAGCAAAAGGCAAATCTTAAGTGACTCTTTTGCTTTACTGGCTACCTTTGTGATTTATATGATCAAGCAAAATTCAAAGCATTTGTTTTAAGGCATCTTTCAACTCCAAACATTGCCTAGGCTGTGTACATAAATAAGTCAGTAAATTCAGCACGAATAGTGAAGCTGTGAGTTACACAGTTCATACCAAACCCACAGCAATAAAACCTTTATACTGCAGAACTGCATATTCTGCTGAAAAGATTCCACATTTTACAAAGTAAAGCTATTATAGAAAAGCTTCAGAGAGTTTTGCTCTGAATACAGTCATCTGTAAAACTAGTCTGCCTTACACAAAATTTATCCACAGATGCAGGCCTACAAGGAAGAAAAAAAAACCATAAATTAGCTTTTTTTGTACACCATGATGTTAAAATCTCTTGAGCTGATATTTATGAATGTTGTGGGCATAGACC